>NC_031771.1:39757262-39927579 GCF_001522545.3 Parus major
AAACACCTTTTTGTTTAAAGGCTTAAATATGCATTCCTTTCCCAGAATGTGTCTTTGGCTGTCACCGTGTGACTGTGCCAGCCATGGGGCTGAGCTTACCAAACAATGCTTTCTGCTCTCAGTAGCTGGAAACACGTGCAAGTATTAGCAGTGATAGGGGTTTGGAGATGGGCTTTTCCAAAGGGAGTTCAAATTCAGTAACAGTCCTGTTCTGAACTTGGGCTTCCTTAAAATCTCCAGCTACAAAGACTAAACTTTGGGATTTGAATGTAAGCACCATAGTTCTGGGAGCCTGGAGCACCTAGGGATGTCCTGATTGTCAACTGTTTCTCTGAAGATGCAAGCTACTGTGTAAACTTCTAGTTACTTGTTTAATTATGTAAATAGAAGTTGCAAGGGCTGCATATTTCTTGAGAGGTACGAAACTATTCCTCTAAATTAATTGCATTCCAGATTGTTTTGGAGCCTCCTTGAAACCATGTTGGATGTGATCCAGCTCAGTCCTGCTACAAAGCAGCAGGTGCAAAGCTGACTCAGCCTGCACCCACCTTGGCCCTTTCAACATTGCCATTCCTGAGCCTTTCTCTGTGGACTGGAGAGGCCTGTGTGTGTCCTGGACAGGCAGCCAAATGCCAAACCCCTTTCTCTCACCTTCAGATGCTGCATGGCAATTGATAAGCTGCATTTTCTTCAGAATAATGTCACGTTCTTTTTTGTTACTAAATTATCTTCAAGATGCTTTGGAAGTTCAGATAGAAGAGACAGTTGTGTTTTACAGTGAATGTGATTTGGTTTTCAGGTTAAGGTGATCCTTAAAAATACCTTAATAATAGGTAGATGTTTCTTTCACTTATTTGAGACAGGGCCTGACTTGCCACACTTCATACACTTGCCTGTTTGCCTGCTTGAACACTCTGTCACTTGTAGTGTTTGCAGCATAGGGGATGTGAATTTACTTCCTGGCAGAGGAGTGAGTGCTTCACATTATTTATTCAATCATACCTGTTTAAATGTTGCTTAAAGCAGGCTTTTTTGGCTATCTGCCTTGTCTAACTTGCCCAAGAAGAAAAATATGCAATGTGGTTTAATGTCCTGTATAATTAGTCTCATTGTGGAAGTAACACCAAGAGAAACTTGGTCATAAACTTGAAAGCATGTTTGAGTAGAAGAATTTTCAATATTGAGAATCTGCCAATACCATGAATTAATGACTATATACATATAAAAATATATATTGTATAGAGAAGGAAATGGGCTGTCTGTAGTAGACTTACTGGTCATGTGAACATACAGCTTGCAGTGTGAAATACAAAGTTTGAGCAACTAAGTGTTAGTGCAGTGTAATATCACGTAAAGTAAATATCAAGTAAATACTTGGACTTTTTTGTGGTAATTATCCCCATTTCACATCCCCCACATCTATAAAAGTGCTGACAGTTTACTGTCCTAGTGAAATCTGGTTTAGAATTTCAGACAGCCTAATGCCTTCTCATAAAACATAACTAGGCCAGTGAGTGACTAGGACAATTTTATTAAGACAACTACTGTTTGCAAACCCTTTAATTCAGGGTTCAGAAAATCCATTGTATTTTATCTTAGAGCTATGGTTACGGTAGCTTTGAGGGGAGTTTAAATTGAAAAATTTTTTATCTAAGCAGTTTAGCTATAAAGGCTAAATTAGATGATGGTTTTATAATTAGAACAAGAAAATAAAAGTGAAAGGAGATGCTGCACAATGGTAAGGTCTTATCTCTTGGCTACTTTTAGTGAAAGTACAAAATAGCTTCCTTGGAGATACAAAGGCAACTTTTGTAGTCCCCTCCTTCAGCTGTAGCAACTGTTGCTGTGGTTTGGATCTGCTGCTGTTTGCACTGTTGCAGGGAGTTGCCATGTGCCTGGTTCTCCATGCTGCTCTTGCAGGCATTTGTTTTATGATTTTGGCACTTAAAAAGCTTTGTAGTGAAATACCCAGGATGCAAGTGACTGATGCTAACTACTACAAATAAAGGGTAATTTTACATGTCAAAACCACAATTTCTGCTCTGAAGATTTTCTGTTATCAAATCTCAGAAACTTTCCATTATTTCTAAAGGTCATGGTTAGGCCCAAAAGAACTGGGCTCTTCATTTATAATGAAAGGTGTTAAGAAGGCTAAAGATACAGATTAACCTTGCTCTGTGTTGTGCTAATATAGGGAGAGACAGTTGTATGATTGGGAAGAGAGGCTGGGACAACCAAGTGGAGGAGAAATACTAATATTTGGAGGAAAAATATATTAATGATTCTGCTATATGAATAAAGAAGTAAAAATTGCTTCTGGCTGCCATGTATAGCATTCCATATCCACTAACTTTAAAACTGTTCATTGTTACAGGTAAAGTAGAACAAACTTGACAAACAAATGAATAGTGCGTATTTTCATCTCTGTGGCTTGATTTTTCCCTGAAATGCTGTTGGACTGTTTGTTTCTTGTTGGATTTTTTTTTTTTCCCCTCAAGGTTTGTGGTCTAGAGAAGATGTGGAAGTGTGGAGGAAAACACTTCAAGAAGGGAAAGGAAACACAGTAGTAGTGTACAAAAACTGTGAAGTATGCACTTCAGGTATCTCTGAAGTGGTTAAGAAGTTGAAATAGATTTGTGTGTTTGCTACTGGAAGAGCACATGTTCCAGTTACAAATTTTTCTTCAAAGTTCAGCATGAGTTTAGTGAGAATACTCCTTAGCTGAGTAGCAATCATGTTTGGTTAATCAGTGGCTAAATGACCAGCCAAATTAAGAAAGCTGGGAGAAAGCATGAAAAATTCAACTTTCTTGAAAAAAGCAGAGCAGTGATAAAGTACATGATTCAGTCTGCAGATGGATAGGGCTGTGCAAAATACTTGCTGCAGACATTTCAATTTCAAGTATTTAGACAAGCTTTGGTTTATGAGACATCTCATAATTTCAAATTAACAATTCTTTAGTTGGTGTTTTTGCTAAAGCCTTACATGATCAGTTTCCTGCACCACCACGATACTGGGAGCTCACTGGTGGTGCAGTAGTTCTGCTTCTTGTTTGGATGACAGGAATTGAATTCAGACGTGTGATCTGCAAGGAAGAGTTGCAGCCTCCAGCTTTGTGGAGGCCAGAGTTACCTTTACGGTAACAACTTTTAATTGCCACTGCAAGTTTTAAGAGTTTTTTGTTTGCCTTTGTAGCATCAGTCTTCTCATAAATTTGAATTACAAACTGCCTGAAGGAGAACTGATGCGTCTGTTTTCTTTGACAAAGGCGTGGTTTGCTATTTGCTTTTTTTGAAGTGCTTTGCATCATCTGAAGTTCTGCATGCTGACATTTAAAGATAAGGCAATGATAGGCAGCACATTCTTCTGGCTAACTGGAGGCAAATTAATTGCTCTGGACTTGCAAATAAGGAATTTGACACTTCTTCCTCTGTTACTTTTGAATTAAGTTGATCATTTGAAGCATTTTGCTGCAGTTACCTCAACTGAGCCATGCAAGTTGCCTGCCTCTCAGCTATGCCCTTACTCTGCTATAGAAGGTCAGCTCCATCTGCATGTGGTTGGCTGTGTCATATCTCCATTTGGTTTTCTGCCTGGCTCTTGGCAATGTAAAATAATGTCCCCAAACAATGATGTTACCTCTTCTCTAAAAATGTTGCAATGTAGAGTATTTATATTCAGAAACTTCATGCCACTGCAATGTGATAGAAGTGTGAAAGCTAATTTTTTTCCTCCCTTTCCCTAAGGGAGCAGTTTTAAGAGAAGTTTGTGGAAGGAATAAAGATAGGGGACTAAAAACTTCTTTTGGTGCTGGTGCAGAAAGTAGCAAAAACTGTGAAATTTGTTTGAGTTACAGAGAATGTTGTGGTAGGTTTCAGCTGAGCCTCTGTTGCATTGTTGCCAGTCAGAGGATGAAGAGCTTGGCCTAAATCTGTCCAGATCAGCAGATCTTTTGCACAGACCCCATATAGTTAAGCTTGCTGTTAAACCTAATTCAGGTAGACATACATGCAGATTGATTTCCATGCAGTACAGCTCACTCTCATAACACTTTCTAGTTCCACTGCAGGTTCAAAGTGATGTTAGCAGGGCCAAGACTCTTTACAGTTCCCTTAAAAGAGAGTGAAGTATCATCCATCAAGTTACTCACGTGATTTTAATGAGCTATAGCAGAGTAAGACACGTGTAACTTGAGACACTCTGCTGGGGCAGGCTGCTTTCCCTTGAACTGACCCATTACTTCTTTGGGAATGAGTCCTTGAAGATTCTGTAATTTATTTATCTTAAGGCTTAAACACAGCTGTGATGAGAATTTCCTGTACTGCCTGTACAAAAATCCTTGCCTCTTCCCATGCTTTTACATAGAGTTTATATTTACACTGTATGGGCAGTGTGCCAGTCTGCTGTGAAGTGCATGCATGCATGATTTCTCCTGCCTTTGAAGATCAAGTTAACATTTTAGTTGATTTTTCTCTTGAGCAGCCACTCATCTGACTAATTTATTTTAAACCATAGTACTAGAGTCTGTATAGAACCAGTTTTTCTCAAGGTCAGTGACCACACACTTGTGTTAGAGATGCTGTTTCACCTTGGTTCCAGGCTTTGGGTGCAGCTGGAACTCCATAAGGCGTTTGCTGCAGTCATATTAACAGTAGCAGGATGACTCCTCCTATTCAGGCCTGGCTGGCTGGACTTGGGAATGCTAAATTTCAAACTCAAAAATGCAAGCTGCTAACTTCTGTTTTGCCTTTCAACCAGCTGCAAATATGGGGAGACAAACTTAGGCAGCCTTCTTAGCAGGCCTGTGTTAATGCAAATGTAGAGACAACTGCACAGCATTTTTCTTTTCTTAACATTCTGCACTTTTTTGCCTAAAACTGTTCTCTGTCTCGCATATTTAGATATCTCAGGCATAAAGACATGAGCAGTACCTTTCAGACTGGCAGATCTGTATCAGGCTGTCCACATCAGGCTAGAATTGCTTCTTTGCTGTATATCTGAGTGTTGGTGTCATTAAACATAGTTTTCTGGATAAGACTTTCAAATTTAGCTAAGTGGTTTATATGTCAAAAAGTGAAGTACTCTGACAAATACTCTACTGAAATGGGATCAAATAAGGTAAAGTAGAAAATGCAATTAATTTTTTTATTGGAGCTCTTCAGTGTCTCTCATGAGACATTCCTTCTTCCATGCCATGTCAATCTGTCACACGTGTGCTTTTTATGTGGGCTCCTGGCTTAACTGGTTTCAATTAATTCTCAGCCTAAGAAACATGAAATTTGATATTTTTGTGAAGATCTTTTCATGTGTCCTTGGAGGCACACATTTAATGGATAAATTACATTTATCTTTGTATATAACCATGTTGCTGTGCAGTGTGCTCACTGTTTTTAATACATGTAAATGAAGATGTGACTTTAGTATTGAACTTGATCCATTTTTTTTCCCTTTTTTTTCCTTTTGACATCTTCAGTAACCACTTCTGCAGCTTGTGAGAAATTGGAAAGAGACAGGAATGAACTTCAAATTGCCTATGAAGGGTTTTTGCAGAAGTTAAACCAGCAACATCATGATGATTTAGCTGAGCTGGAGGAGAGGCTTAAACAGTTTTACACTGCAGAATGTGAGAAACTCCAAAGTATCTGCATTGAGGAAGCTGAAAAGTACAAAGCTCAACTCCAGGAGCAGGTTTGTAACACTCAAAGTAGAAAATTTCTCTAGAAACTGATTTCTGTTAATAACAGTTATTTTATTTAATGTGAAATTCCACTTCATTGCAGCAATAAAAATAATAACCACATTAAGCTATACAGATCTTAAAATGTGGTGGAGATTGGCTGTGTTCTGCCAGCTTAAGTGGTTTCTAGGGCTCCATGGGATATTGAGTCAGCTTGAGTTTTAAGATGTACAGAACCACACCTGCCCTCTGACCTTGCTTTGCAACTCCATGTGTGTTACAGATGTACATATTATCCTGTTGGTAGTGGTAAACTGTAAGACATCAGTCTCATTTATTAAGTCTTGTACATGGCTTAGCTTCTACTTTTGAATCCTGATAGACCATTTAAAATGTACTTGACATAGTGCATGAAGCCATTGAAGCAATGCTTTAAACAAGGGTTAAGTTGATACAAGTAAGGGGAGAAAAATCATGTTGTCATATTGCAGGTGGACAGTTTAAATACCACACATGAAAGCTTTAAGCTGGAACTCGAAAACAGACACTCAGAAAAAGTAGAGGAGCTGAAAAAGGAGTATGAATCCTCTTTTTCAGGCAAGTATTTTGTATTTAAGTACATATGCTACATATGCTATAGTATGCTAGTCAAAAACAAAAATATTCAGGCTTTTTGATCATTATGTCACCTTCACTGTTCTTTGTGGACAGCTGTCTTTAAAAACATTGGCTGAATTCCTTCCTTTGGAACTGACAAGTCTTACTTTACATACAACAAAAAACATGATCCCATTGTATTTGAATGAAACTTTATAAATAGTTTGAGGGCAAGTGACTTTTTCTTGCAGTAAAAAATACCTGAATTGCCCTCAAAACCCCAACTGACTGAATTTCTCCAGTTCTATAAGGAGCACCTCAGAAGTGAAAATGAGGATAAGTAAGGCTGTGTGCTTTCCATAATGACATGGAAATGTTAAGAAATATTACATACTGTGCACAGTACACTGTGGCAGTGGTGTTTTTCAGGGAGGGGATGGTGACGTGCTCAGGTTTAAATTATGTTGCATCTCATTGATTTAAGTGATGATGATTTCTATCCTCCTTCCAACTCCACTCAAGTTTCCAGTGATAATTTTTTGTCTTGAAGCCTGGTCATGCTTCTATTGGTTTCAAAGGACAAACTCTTCTGCATGGTATCCAAAAAGTATAAATGAAAAGGAAATGTTTGTCTAGAAGTTTGTAGAAGACACAGTTTCAATTTTTGCTGTGTTTCCTTCCATAAACTCAACTTTTGTCAGATTGGCCTGTGCTTAGTAAGTCCATTTGTTGCATGCAAGATGAATGCTCTCAAAACTGACAGGCAGTCTGCCAATGAAATGGATATGCAAGGGGAGAATCAGCAAATCTGAAGTGGGAATAAATCTGATACTTGATACATGCTTTGCATTCAGCTAATGATAAATGTTCTTCCTGTGTTGCCATCTACTGTATCTATGCATATATATGTAGGCTGGCTCTTCAGGCTGTTTTTTTTTCAAAAAGAATTTTCATGTCTTATGTGGTATTAAAAATCTCCAAAAATATATTTTTTTTTTTAGAGCTCAAGAGTACCCATGAATCTGAAAGGAAGTCACTTGAAGATTCCTTTAAAGAGAAACAGGAATTGCTGGAGGTTTGTTAAGGGCTGGGTTCCAACAGTTTAAAACCTGAAAAGAAGTTTGGAGATGTGCACTGAATTTTTGACCTAATAATACAATATATTTGCATTTCAGAAAAAAATCGATGAACTAAAAACTGAAAACAACTCACTGAGTGAGAAGCTGAAATTAGAAGAACAAAAACAAATAGCCAAAGAAAAAGCCAATCTTGTAAGTCTTGCTCTTCCAAAATAATGTGGATGAACAGATCTTGCCTAGGTTTATCTTGCTGCATAATGCAAAAGATTTGCAGTGAAGCCTGACAGGGCTCCCATACTTAGCAATATTTCTTTGTAAATGGCTCACCTGACAGAAGTTTTTTGCAAGCACTGTGATGCTATGTATTAACTTTACCTTTGTAATTCTACAAAGCTGTTGAGTATCTAAGTTGGGGTGTAGATAATGGCTTAAGCCAAATTGAAGATCCATGTGTGTACAGGAGTAGTACCACAGCATTTTTCTGGACAGTCAGTAACTGTTGTACCAGTGCTATGATCAGTGTGGGCTTGTGTCACTACTGCAAAGCTCATTTCTAATGCATTTATTCAAATGTTGATTCATACTTTTGCTGATTTATCCTTCAAAGAAACTTTTCTTTTGTCCTGCCTTTCTTCCCAAGGCTGCTGTTGCTTCTGATGCTCCTGGGATAGAAATTTGTTTTGAGAGAGGGGTTATTTTATGCACTGGGCAGGGGGGTTAGACACAAACATGATTATTTTTCTGGTTACCCAGAAGTAAGCAGAATACCAGTAGTATTACTTATTCCACAAAGAGAAATTTCATGCTCATAGGATGCCTCTAGTGGAAGTTGTCCAGTTTTCAGTGGAGATTGTTTTTTTATGTTTTCTCTTATTGCTTATTCTAGTGGCAGGACAGAGTTCCCACAAGAAGAATCTGCAACCACAATATGTTGGTGTAGCAGTGGGAGTTTGAACCGTAATTCCACAGGCACACTCGGATGTTGCTTAAATTAAAGGAGCAATAGCCAAGTGCCTTCATATAGCTGCAAATATGCTTTGTGCTTTCCTGACAGTGTAAGATGCATGACAAGCTTGAGACTTCTCTTTGGAAAAGCACCAGTTTGACTCAGACTCTTCTGTACTAAAGACAAATCCTGCAGTATCGAATTCCCAATAGCCCTTTGAAGACAGAGATGTATTTCCACCTCTCTGGTATCATATAGATAGTGTCACTTTCTATTCCCAGGTTTTTTGCTAAAATCTTATGTAGGACTTGCAGTCTTTTTATTTGACTGTGTTCTCCTCTTAGTAGTTAATGTGGGGGGCTCAGACTTAACTTTAAAAACACATTTTAAGGCCATTGGACTTGAGGAGGGAAACAAAATTAATTGAATATTGAACGTACTGTAAGCTACATTTTAACTTTTCAGGATTGCTTTTCTTGTTAGCTCATGCATTCCATGTTTAAGTCATAGAACAGAAACACATTGTCTTCTGTCTTCACTGAGGCAGAATGCATGCTTTGCCCTCACACAGACTTCTCAAAAGAAGTTAAACAAGAACCACTAATGCAACAGGCCTTAAAAACTAGCAGGAGCATGAACTGCGTAGGTGATGGAGCCCCTATTACCTGTGACATGTCCTGGCCCTGTCCTTCTGGGACCACACCCCACAAAACTGCAGGCATTGCCCTCCTGTCCGAGGTTTCTGGTGTGGCAGTGAAGCTGTTACTCAGTGCAGTGCACCTGTGTTTCTTACCCAAATGCACTAAAACAAGTTTTGTTTGATTTTGGAGATAAACGTAGTTACACAATATGCTTAATCATTTATAGATTTCAGGTCATGTTCCAATCTCACTACTTGGAAATGGACTAAGACTTGCTTTATTTATTCTCTTTTTTTTGGCTGTGACCACCTTGAAATGCAGAGAATGTGTTTTACTCTGCAGTGTTTGAATGGTTTCTTACTCTGGAAAACAGGTCCTTGAGGAAACCACATCTTTCCCTGCTCTGGCCTTCTCCTGCTCTCCCTTCCAGCTCCAGAAAACAACAGAATAAGTAAAAATAAAAAAGTCCTAATTTGCCATATTGTAGATAAGTCATGGATGTGCACCAGTGCAAGATTTATATGTATAATTGCATTTTCAGGCTTTAGAAGAATGTAAACCCAAAAACTTTCTGCTTATGAGCCAGCTACCTTCAGACTCAAACCAGGGAAGATAAGCTACAGTCAAGTTCAGAACTTAAACTTCTGGTGCTTTTTTGAACTCAGACACTTCAAATGTTTACTCTAATTATCTTTTGGGATGGGTTATGAGTAATATGAAATAAATTTTGGAACTCCTAGCCTTAAGGCCTTTGGGCACTCCTGTGAAACAAGTTTTGCTGTGACAGCATTCATGCCTTCCTTTGATTCACAAGGGTTTTTCATGTCTGTGCAGTGTTTTCTGAACAGCTTCTAATGAAGCAACTGCAACTGTCCACCTACCCTGAAGGAAAAACAAAAACTGAGGAGAAAGTGATACCAGATCTGGTTATTTTAGTGTTTGACTTAATTTCACTTAGAACAAGTAACTTTTTACTGTAATTATTTTATTGTTTTTTCCAAATAGCAGGGAAACATCTAAATTATCACTGAAATTCAGGCTACTAAGCAAACTCTCTGGCAATCTTTCAGAAAAACCCACAGATTATGTACCTGGAACAAGAGCTAGAAAGTTTGAAAGCAGTGCTGGAGATCAAGAATGAGAAACTCCATCAGCAGGATATAAAGCTAATGAAGATGGAAAAGCTGGTGAGTGTTCCTTGTGGTCTGGCAGGCTGGGGCTGTGTCTCTGACTTGTGTTCCTATAACAAACTTGGGCCAGACAGACTTACATGCAAGAATTAATCTTTTTTGTTTAAAAGGAAACAGGAATTCATGATGGGACATGCTCACATTGCAGGTTCAGCTTATATGTCAAGAGGGGAAAAGAATGACTCAATGCTCTAAATGACCTTTTAACATCTTAAGACAACTACTTGTTTGCATCAACTATTGCTGTGTTAGTACAGATTGTCTGGGAGCCTTTCCCCTCAAAGAACAAAATCATTACCTGCTACATTGCTCAAGTGGTATGGAAGATAGATTGCAGTGTCAGAAAAACGTTAACAAGGAAATGATCCTAATTTAACAAGAAGGGATCAAATATGAAATGGAGTATGTCTTGATTAGCCTAGGCCAATCATTTTAGCTGTTAAGCTGCTTGTTTAGCTGTGTGGCTGTCTTCCTGACCTGTGTGTAATTCCACATGGAAAGTCAATTTTGGAGGCAGGACTTGTAATCACTTAGCAGGCTCTTATTTGTGACAGGACAGGGTCCTTCTCCTGGGTGGGGCCTTTGAACACTGTTGTAATATTTGCTTAAGCAGGGCTTTAATGAGGAAGTATAGAAAGAGGTCTGGATACAAAGGAACGCATTTATGCCAGTTGCTTAGTATTGTGCAACAGTGTATGTTACATTAGTCTACATTACATTAGTTTTGCATTACTAGCAAACCTTCATCTTTTCCAATAGACATTGGCCACAGGATAGAAGGCCTTGGACCATCTAACCACTTAATCAGTTTTTCCTTTTATTTTTGATAATGACCTCCAGCAACAACATGGAATCAGAAGAGCAACAGGGAAAGCTCTTTACTCAGGGAAACTCTTGAATTTGTCTTGTTATTTCTAGCCAGTCTTCTGTCTAGAAAGGTGCTACAGTGTCTAAAACTGCTGCCCATCACTGGCAGAAGTTACTGGAATGTGCTGGTTAACAGCAGATCCCTTATCCAGTCCTCCTTGTTGGCATTTAATCAGCACAAGTGGCCAAGTGCCAGTGTTATGCAAGGATAAGGTGGGTAGGATGTTTTTGTATGTAATGTAACAAACTCTGCAAACTCCAGATTGCCAACATCTGTGATAGCTCAGTCAGAATCTTGAGTGCACGTGTGGGTTTTATTTCAAATTGTGACCTTCTTTCCAAGGTGGAGAACAACACAATCTTAATGGATAAATTAAAGAAGGTTCAGCAAGAAAATGAAGAATTAAAAGCTCGGATGGACAAACACATGGAGCTTTCAAGGTGAAAAATAATCTGTGGACATTTAGATGTCCTTAATCGGGGAAGGGGTTCCTGTAACAAGAAAGAAAACTCTGCTGAAGTATTGGTGAATGCAGTTTTGTAGTATTCTGTGAAAGAACACATCCATTTCTTCCCCACTTATATCTCTACAAATTCCCTGCGTTCCTTTGTAGAGTAACAAGCAGTTAATCCATTTTGAAAGGTGGTAAAATATGTTCTTCAGTACTCCAATATTTTAGGTAAGAAAAAGCAACTCAGAAATACCATCATACATTGATTGTCCCTTTTAAGTACTACTGGCTTGTAAGCTAGACCTGAGTCATACTTAGAACCACTTCAGTGAGTGATTTGTCCCCAGTTAATATCAGTGTGGTTTCTTTAGCAATAACAGTAATATTTAACATCAATAAAACAAGTCTGAGGTCCTCCTAACAGTTGCTTAAATGGATGGCCAGACTCTTCCAGTGTGAAGGGATCTGTAGCTTCCATCTTGAGCTGAGCCTGCACAAAGACCCACAGGCTCCAGCAAAGCTGTTTAAAAGCATGTGTTAAGCAGGACAAGCCTCACTTTTCAGATGCTTTTTCTGGCCCTTAGGGATGTTTCTTACTGGGACTTTCTCCTGCTTTCTGCAAGCTAACACTTCAAATACAGCTAAGATGAAAACAGTCCTTCTATTAAAGCTGGAATTCAGTTGTGAGCCAGGGAAAGCACTTTCAGACCTTTCTTTACATTTCAATACTGCGGCTTCCAAGTTGGGTTATGAGTTCTGATGTAAATCTTCTATTTGCAGGCAACTTTCTACAGAGCAAGCTGTTTTACAGGAGTCACTAGAGAAAGAATCAAAAGTAAACAAACGCCTGTCAATGGAAAATGAAGAACTTTTGTGGAAGTTGCACAATGGTGACCTATGCAGCCCAAGAAAACTGTCTCCCAGTTCTTCATCTGTGCCTCTTCAGTCCCCACGGAATTCTGGTAACTTCTCCAGTCCTGCAGTGTCACCAAGATGACATCTCTTGAGAGAAAGAGGGGCCTGCATTTAATTTCTGATCTGCAGAACCTTTCCTAACTTTAATCAGAGAGGAGCAAGAGCTATATTAGCCACCTAAGACAACTAAACATAACTGGAAACTATTTGGTGCAAAAACAGCGATAGGAGACTGTGAATATGGGAGTAAGACATTCACTCCTCCCAAAAAGACATATGACCTCTATGGACATCGTTGCACAAAGCACTTACAGAGCGAGAAAAGACTTGTTTGTTGCCTTCTCACCTAACCATAAGAAGCTCAGGGGCTTAAAGATCACAACCTTTATAATATGTTCCTTATCATCGACACTTTTTTAAGGCTGTGTGTGTGCGTGTGTGCGTGTGCCGTGGATGGAATGGGTGTAACACACTGTGCGTGTGTCTAATGCTGCCTTCTTTGCTGTGTACGTAATAAAGGATAAAAGCTGAAGAACATTGACATGTACTTCCTTGATACTGCTCTCAGTATGCATGCTTAACAGAGTACCCTTGCCTGGGAATGAGGAGAAACTGCCACTGGTACTGTAGGCTAGTTCCCTTCATCATTCTGGCTGGTAAAAAAATGGCATGAAGACCTTTTTCAGCTGACTCATTAGTGTCCTGGCCAACCCCAGTATGCAACTTTAATTTTAAAAACAAAATGAACTGGAGCCATATATTGCATGGGTTATTGGTTTCATGTCCATGCACAACCCTGCCATTTATGGGAACTTTTTTGCAGAGTGCAATGGATTTTGGATTTCAAGTCAATAGGGTTGTAGTCAGAACCACAGCAGCCCTCAAGGTCAGAAGTTCTTAGCTGAGTTGCATATTTAGAAGCCTAGACCTAGCATCTTACCTACTGAAAAGGAAGCACTAATTTCCTGAAAATAGCACGTCTGTTCCTGAGGATAAACAAGATGTGGTTTATAAAGCCAAAGAGAAAAATGCAATAATTGTAACTAGGTGCATTCTTAATTCATTTCTCAAGAAGATTAAGTAATTTGTGAATTCCAATGTAGCTGGTGACACACTCTGCCTTTTTAAGCATTAGCATTTGTATTAACTTTCCTCAGGGCTGGCTAAATTCACCTGAGGATGAGGTGGTATCTGTGTTTATCTTGCTATTTCTGCCATATTTTCCCTCTTAGACTGCAGGATATTGGTGTTTTGGCAGTTCATCAGGTGAAAAGTCCTGTACAAGAGATTCTGTAGAGTAGGTGAAAAAGTTGTCCTGGCTGCTGGAACTGGAGGATGAGGGTGTCAGCATTTCTGGAAAAATCACATGCTGAGTTTCAGCTTCAAAGAATAATTGGACAGCCTTGCTCCACCCTTGATCACACCTGTTTAAGAGATGACTGCTCTGTACCTACTAAACCAGGTTTGGCTTCAGATTAGTCTTAAAAAATACTACTGCTGCTGACAGTAGCTTGGGTTTCACAGCAGGGCTGGGACGTTGTTACACTGCTGGTTAGCTAATGCTGGTAGCTGGCTGAGTTTCCCTGTCTTTTTCAGTAGCTCGGGGACAGGAATCAAGGGCATGGGAAAGCATTTAGGAAACAACTGGAGAACCACTTCAAACTATTCTACCTTGCAAATTCTTGGCTAGTAATGAGGAGCACAGACATAGAAACAAGACTGTTAACAGTCCTCATGCAGTAAGTAAATTTGTAATATATTTAAACTTGTGATTGACTGTTTCATCATTAAATTTACTTAAACCCCTCATAATGTACAAGGGTGCCATTTCTATGGAAGATTATGCTTTCTTTTAATTCTTTTTAGGGCACTGTACATACCACTTACTAGTGGTGTCAGTACTTAAAATGTTTACTAGGAGGTTCCAATTTAACTATGAAAATCCTATGTAGGCTACAACTTGGCTTTAAATATGTCTTGGAACATTTTTACTTTCTATGGTCAAAGAGATTTGATGGCATGTATTTGAGCTGAATGCTTTAAAATAAATTTTTTGTACCAACTGAAGGATTTTTCTTCTGCTTGTTTTAGTCAAAGGATCTTTAATTTAAGGAGGAACATTTTTCCAGTTACTAAAAACTTTTAGTATCTATTCAGCACAGCAAAATAGCAATGGTGAAGCTTCATGGCATAAATTATTAGAGTATTAGAAAATTTTTCCCTTGTTACTCCACTCGTAGGTAGAAGATAAAGGTATATGGAGGCAAAGATAAATGGAGCTTGCTTGTGATTCTTGAGAACATTCTGCATGTGAGAAAAGCCACAGTTAGAGGTTAGCAGTATAAAAGGTCTGTCACAAGGACACTTGCCTAGCCACCAGTAAGAACTTTATTACTTTAGTTGCAGTGTAATTCCTTGAATAAAACATGCTAAGTAGAGTGCACACAAATGTTTGAAGGTCAAATATGGCATAGTCTGTGTAGCAAGAGCAGGGAAAGCTTTTCCAGGCTACCAAACAGAAAAGTAAGTATGGTAGAGTAGATAATAATACAAAGACTGTTAATTTGTTGATAATTTACCTCCACAATACAGGAGACTCTTCATGTCTAAACTGCTTGCAAGTAGACTCTTTAATGCTTTTATGAAGAAATGAAGACTGCTTGTATGTAGAAATCAGACTACAGAAATACCTGTTTAGTGTTTGTCCTGTTGGTCTCAACAAATTAAATAATTCTGCTAATCTGTAAATACTGTTTCAATGTTTTTATCTGTTGAGTATTAGTATTTCAAGCTTTAACTTAAGTACCATGTGTTAGTAAAGGCTTTATTCATTCCAGTAACTGTTACATATTTTGGGGTTTTTTTACTTTAGCATAACGTTTCCTTCAGGAAAATCTAAAAACCTGCCCACCATAATCATAAGCCAAAGGTCAAGCAGTTGAACAAGTGATTTTCTTCAGATATTTGACTTTACTCTCAGTTCCAACTCTAATGATAAGTTTCAGAGTGAACATTTAACGGTGACATTTAACAGCTGTACCATATTGTTTGTTGTCATTCAAACTATTCATAGTATGGTTCACCTTCAATACTCTTCTCTAAAGGTCATTCTATGAGTTGCACTGTATTTTCTATAAAATTTGAGGTGAATCATTTCCTTGAGCTAACTGGAGACTTGATGTTTTTCATTACTAACACCAAAGACACTTCCATGTAAACTAGTATCATGCAATTCATGCAGGAAATTCCTTCTAGACAATAACCAACCACTGATCTTGTCTGACAGCCAGGAAATCATTTAGGGCTGAGCTGCAGCTACAAAGGTCATCATAAAGTTGGGATAACCACTGAACCCTTAAGGGAAAAAAACCTGACCATCACTGCTTGCCTTGCCTTAGAAGAGCAGTGACACAGGTATGGAAATGGAAATAACAGCACTGGCAGCTTTAGGCATGTAACTTTGACAAGTCACTTAAATTTCATTTCCAGGGCTTCATTCTCATATCCTGTCACTGTTATTTAGGTGGAAATGTGCAATTAACTACATCAATGTAACATCAGCTCTGCCCAGGAGGCTTTTGGTAAAATAAAAACTATGTAAAATACATATTAAAAGAATTCTCATAGTTTTCAATTACAAGAATTACTTTGATGCTTGGTGGGAGGACAAGGACAGAAACAATGGACCGGACATGACACCCACCAAAACTCTTCTGTATCAGTTTTGAGACCTGCAAGTGATGGTTACGCATCACTCAGGGGAATACTCATGCAATGGATTCACACCATCTTTTCCTCTCCTGCCAAACTATCATCAAGGAAGCGATGCATCAACTGTGCTGCTGAACAAGTGTGGGCAGATGACATGATCTCCCACTTCCCAGACACTTTTGAAGGAAATCAATTGTTGAAGTACAAGTTCAAATGCACTTTGAAATTCAAAAAGCTGCCACAACTCCTTCAATTGAAAGGGGAAGACATTGTTCTGAGAAATTAAAATGCTAAAAAGGAATTAACACATTGCACAGCTTTATCTGGAAGCTCTAGGATTGTTAATTTGGTCAGAATAAAAAAAGAACACACACGGTACAAGAACATCTTTTTTCTCTAAAAAAATGGCACAAAGACCTTTTTTAGGTATTACTATGAAATTGTAAAACCTATTTAGTCCTTTGGATTACAGTGTAATGTTCTTGATACATTTTAACAGATGAACCTTACCTCTTACACCTTCAAAGTTAGTTCTGCTGCATGCTGTTTTAATTTTTTTTTAATATCTTAATTTTCAGAGGCCAGAGACAAATAAAGGTCTTGGCAATTGTTCTTGATGTAGCCTATTACGTGCATGGAACCATTTCAGTCATTACCATGGGTATTTATCTTAACAGTTACATTGATCTAGGTACCTGCATGCTGAAGAAAAAGCATTCAGCAAGTTTGGTTCATGTTTTCATTAGCTACACTACTAATCAGCTCATTGACTTTACTGGGAAGCTGCCATTTTTACATTAGCACTTAGAGTTATCACTATTCCAAACAGGGCTGTGTACACATCTGCTAAAGGGTCTGAATTATCTGGAGCACAAGGCTACCTCAGGCCTTCAGAAGAAGAAAGCTTTAGAAATTCCGGTCAAATGAACTAAGTGTGTGACCAAGGGACCAGTTCCTGCTTTGCTTCCTTGTCTGTTCAGAATAAGTGAGTTTTCACTTGCCTTGTAAATAAAATGGCTTGCATTAGTTTTTGTCATTTCACTACTAAAGAGTAGATTTGTACTGAAAGTTCTAGCCCACATAAAGTTGATGCTTGAGACTAAGAAAAACTTTGCCAAAATGTCCAACAATGTTGTTACCAAGTTCTTTCCTTGTACTGGTAACTAAATCCAGGGTGAGAAAAGCAGAGGCTTATTTAACCAGGTATAGTTCTGTGTAAATGAAAATATCTTTCCTTTTCTCCTAAGTAAATTAATACAATGAAGTATTAGTAACCTAAGAAGAAATTCTGCTGTAAAACTGAACATTATTCAAATGTTTGCTTTTTTGCTTTTTTTTTCTGTAAACATTATTATATAAATAAATGCAGGTTTTACCTTTAGCAACCATAATGTGCTACATAATTTACTAAGAGGAACACCAGACATCTACTGAGGAGTGAACTACTAAGTAAGCTACATATTAAAGTTAGGTTGTAAGAATGCAACAACATAAGGAAAATCCACCATTCCCAACTGCTTACAAGTCTCTGGAGATATTAAATATATATGAAGGTGCTAGAGGGTATTAATCTTCACCAGGAGAAAAAATTTTATTTGTGTTTGTTTTTACACATATATGAAAATGAGCACACACACATTTATGTTTTCATAATGTTCAGAAATTTAATTATTCTTGCAAAATAAACAACTGCTATTGGTTAACTTTGCTACAAGGCTTTTTTAGTTTGCTTTTTTGTTGTTGTTTTAAACATGTACAGCACTCTTAAAATTGCATGTTCCACACAGCGGGTTGACCTCATGCAAGAGTCTGAGGGAAAGACTATATGCAAAGAAAAGCTGAAAGAGCACCTGTTTCTAAATATGCACACGCCCTATGCATGTTCAGACTACAACTTTCATGCTTCATAGTAGTTTCATTAACTCACAACTGACTACTGCTGGACAGAGTAAACTCTGTTGTGGCCTGTCAAGCCAGTCAACATGCAATGCATTGACATATAAAAGAAACAGTGAGTGAGAAGCTATATTTAAACCTTAATAAAGAAAATTTATTGCTGTAATGTCAAATAACAGAGGCCAGTCCACATCCAGAAGTCTTTCCTATCACTTCAGTTCAACTTTGGTAGCTACTGTTGTTTCTCCTTGTAGGTTCTGAGCTATACAAACATAGTTTCCCACATCTATGTCTTCAAAATCCTCCACAAGAAGAACACTCTTTGAGATTCTTGTAGTGTGTCCAATTCCTCTGTTTATCAATCTCCAGAAGTTTTGAATAATCACAGGCCTCCCAGACTGTTAAAAAAACAAAAAACAACCCACCCACATAAAATAGGTGATTCCACAAAGTGCATTTAGTGACACCACCCCACCACCCTGAAGCAAGAGGTTGGAGAGTAGAAGCCTATATCCAAAAGTCAGCCCTAAGTAGGGAACTGAAGGTGTCTGGTAGTGGCAGCGACATTCCTGCATCAAATATTGATGTACCAATAAGCTGTGCCAAATAAGGATAATACAATGGCTCTTCACTCCAAGCACAGGTTCTGGGCTTGCCAAAGCTCTGCCTGTGTGTGAGCTCAGTTTTAGGCCACTTGCTAAGGTTGCATTTGGGTACCTGATCAAATAGGTGAGATATCCTGGGGAAGGTGTCAGGAGATGTGTGAGCTCATTTTCAGACTTCAAGCATGTCTCAGAAAGAAGGCAGCAGTGGCATGAGTTAGCTGACTGAGCTTTCACTGTCTTTTAGCACAGTGAATAGCTGTAAGTCACATGTTGAAAACTAATTCCTTCTCCAGTTTTAGAAAACACTGCATTAGATAACATACAAACAGTAACAATCCTCACATTCTGCTTTCAAAAATGTATCTGTAACTTCAAAGCAAAAAATACAACCTTCCAATGTTAATATCAAAAAATGCTTTTTTTTGGGGGGGGGGGAATGGGGAGGGGGTTGGTTTGTTTGGGATTTTTTTTGTTATTAAATAAAAGGCTTTTTTTTTTTTTTAATTCTATAAGGGAGTTCTCTAAAGGGCTGCTTATAAGGACACACTGCCTCACTGCCTGGCACCTCAGAAGGTCACAAAATACTGGATAAGAGAAATTGGCCCAATGATAGATTAAGGCAGTCTCGTTTCTTCCAAAATCCAGCAGCTGCTAGTCAGCTTTAAGCACACTGGCTTCTGCTATACCAATAACTGGGATAAAAATGCAAGAGAGAGGTTTCTGTGTGGAAACCATCTTTCCTTGCTTCATGAGCTAGATTAACCATTTACCAGTATGAATGCTACAAGGCTTAAGCTAAATGTAGCAATAGAATAAGTTAGACACTTATGCAGAGTCAAAGCTACAATCTCACACTTGCAAAATGACCAATACAAAGGCAGCTCCCATTCTTCCTGAAACTTAGGGATGAGTCACAGTGCAGTCAGAGAATGCCTAGGAAGTGGCAGGCATTACCAGCTTTAGAAAAAAAAGATATAAATTCTTGGCAGTTGTAAATGTAATAGAAATTTTTAAACCTTTAAAATTAATTAGGCCACATAGCAAAGCACTACCTCCCATTCCAAACCTGAAAATTGAGTGCTGCCTACAATCAAGGAATAGTGCACACTTAATTCAATTCTAAGTTACAGTTGGTGTATTTAAGAAGTAACTTCCTTGACCCCACTGAAAGTGAAGGTAAAGGCTGTTCCCTGCTTGCCTGGTTGGGTTCTTGTCCATTTTTCCTCAAACTACCTACCTTCTGCTTTGAAGCCTATTGCACAGAATCACATTAAGGGTGGATCTGTATGCATTAGCAGCAGGTGAATGAGCAAATGCAATTGTCAGGGAGTGGCAAAGGGAAACAAGAAAAAAAAAACAGAGTGGAAAAAAAGCAGAGGGGGAGGTTAGTGACTACAGAGATAAAATGAGGGTCTCCACAATGCACCAAGCCTAGGGACAAGCAAGGATTAATGTGCTACTTCTGCTCAGGAATCACGGAGTAGATGAGAGCCCAGCTGCTGGGTGGTGTGGGGTGGGACAAAACTACCACTGAGCAGAACTGAAGCAGCATCATGAATGGAAACATCCAGTGAATCTTAGAACAACATCAGTCCTTTTTCTTGCATAAAAGGTCTGTATGACCAGTAGCACTGATGGTCCTGTCTCTTCTCCTTCCACCCCACCCTTTTTCTTTGCAGTATGTGAACACTCTCAATAAACGTTAGGTCTCCAACAAGCATACAGTGCTTCTACTCTGACATCAACTTGATCCTTTTGTTGGGACAGAAACCCAAACACAACTCTCCCCTCGTTACCCCCAGGCACAGCTGGGGCTGAGACAGTTAATCCTAGTGGATAAGCACACCAGCCCTTTCCAGGGCAGATGCAGGCCACAGGCCAAAGCCTCTCTCACCCCCACAGGTGGGTGCAGTGAGAGGGTGTAGTGCACTGATGATAGTGCATGTGCCCTGCACTGCAGCTCTAGTATCCATAGCAAACAAGGGAGATAACCTGCATGCCCTAGCTGTTTGTATTCAGCCAGTGCTAGAGAGGTGTAAGCACGCACGCATCAGGTGCTGTAAAACCATCATGAGCAGCTGGGCCAGTAACAGCCAGCAAACCCAGCTGGGGGCAGCCTGGCAAAGATGCAAAACTAGGGTGGACACTAATGAGATACAGAGTTTTAGGAGGGCAAGCTGGGTCTAGAATGAGGCTGATTAATAAATGAGCTCCTGCAGTAACAGGTGAGGGTGGGAAAAGAGAGGGGACCTTCAGTGATGTTAGTCAGATACATCTTATTTTGTGGAAGAAAAGAGACCACAGATTCACACTGTGTTCCTGTGGGTTCTTCCAGATGACGCTGGGCAGAAACAGATTCTACTTCTGGATATGGGCAAGCTTAAAAATTCTGTGCTGGGATAATTCATGCACCCAAGCTATGGAAAAAGAAGGGTTATTGAATGCAGAAGCATCAGTGAGCCTTGTGGCTTGCCCTAGAACAGACTCCTGATGCTGGTTGGCTTTGACCCTGTCTGAGGCTTTCTTTGGAAATGCTGCCAGAGGCCAAGTATTTCTGGAATGAAAATCTGAGGCTTTCCTGAATTGGATTTTTACTAACAGGCCTCTCCAACTTCATCCCTGTGCTACTTCTCAGGGAAAGACAGGCTGAAGTTGAAAGGGGATATGCTGCCTCCTCCTGCCACATGCCTGAACTGGCAAGAACATTCAAAACGCTGTCTTTGTGAAGAACAAACTATTTCAGGCAGGGCATACACCTCTTACCTCTTGTCCTGGATACTGCCACTTGAAGTTCACATCCACATCAGGCTCCCCGAGGACTGTGCAGACCACATGAACTCTGTCACTGAGTCCGGCTCTACTGGATGACACTGCAATTGTGGTTGAGGGTGGGCCCTTGGGAACTGAAACAAAGACAGTATTTAGAAAATCAGCTGCTAAAAGTTAAATACACTGATAAAATTGAGAGTCAATTTTTGACTCAGTTTGCTTACTGCAAAAGGTGCTTTACACCTGCAACTTTCCCCTCTAAACTGGGAAACTTGTGGAATTTAAACCTGATAAATGTTTTATCACATATACTTTTGATCAAGATTTTAAAACTCTCATTACATGACTTATTTCACTTTCTAAAAATTATTTTCTTAATGTCAGTAGGAGAGTCAATTTAAGGACAGAGAAAACTGCTCTTTACCTTCCACATACAGTAGGTGGTATTTGATGGAAATCTGAGGTGCTCCCTGTGACTCTGCTTTGCAGTAGACAATACCTTTATGATCAGAAGTAGGGTGCTGGAATACAAAACCCTTCTTTGCATCATAAATAATATCAGTTCCATCTGTTTCAATTTCTCCTGCTGGAAATTCCCTGTGAAGAGTCACTTTTGCTGAAGGAGTAGTAACACGGCATGGGATGACTGCAGGTTTATCTGGGTTCAGGTAGACAATCTCAAAATAACTGGGAGTAGGTACAAAAAGTTCCTCTTTGTCTGTGCAGAAGAGTTGACATAATTACAGAAATATTTACATTGTTATTTAACAGAAAGAAAAGTACATTTGATGAAAGAAAATAGCTGTGAGCAACATTTAAAACAAAAAGCTTTGGATTAATTTTAATATGCACACACAAAAGAAAAAAAAACACTACTTGCATTAAAAAACATTACATTGAAAACAAAAATGAAGTATTTTTTTGATCTTAAGAAAATCTTTGGAATGTCTTTTAGTAAGCTGCCAAATACTTATCTGGATCCCATCACCAATGGTAAGATAAGGACTACTAGAAATAAGATACTTCTTGAAGCTACAGACTTTTTATACCTATGCTTTTAGAAAAAAGTTTGATTTACTGTCTAAAGTAGATGAAATATTTAGTGCCCTCAGAATCGCAGTTAAGGAGTATTTCCATAATTGGCATGCTTCTTAGAAATCTAAATCTGAAATTCCTCTTTCTAGCATGAGCATTTACATAATAATTTGACTGAAGAGTTTATTCCAGTCTTTCTAAGCAATGTAGCCTAAAAACATTAAGCACTTCTGTCTCACGGTCCAATCTAACTCCAAAATGTATTGCAAACAATCCTCTCTTAACGTTTTGTACTGAAACATTTTCTAGTCACAAATACTTTAGCTCTAATGAAGCATCAAAAGTTGTTTTACTATTCAGAACAGCTTCCAGAAGAAAAATTGAACCATTTGATTTCAGCTCTGTTGTACCAAGCAGCAGTAAACTTTGCACAGGCTCTGGGGGACATCACAAGCACTTGAAGAGTGTTTTGCCTCTCCACATGCTATAATGACTCTTCAGAGAAATTGTGGCCTTACCAAGGTCAGCAAGGTCAAGTTTTTTAAGGCAGTGCAAGTAACCAGAATGAAGTGGCAGTGGGAGAGAGTCCATGGGGTCATCTAAATGCCATGACAAAAAGAATCTCCTGCACAGATTTATTTTCTTTATCAAGACACACTTTCAAGAATGAAAATATTTTTTATTTGTTTTGTAGAAAATCCTCAGGAAGTGTGTTACTATTTTCTATGGTATGTGCTTTTCATTCCATTTTCCATTACCTTGGATATTTTGCATAATCTGTAGGGAAAATGGACTCCAAAAAATCACACTAAACCAATTATTTTCTCCCACCAGCACAGTCTCACTTAACATCCACAGGAAATAGATGAAAACTATGGCAGTAAAATCTTGACAGTGAAATCACTGATGAAGTTCTATTCCTGTCTAACCAGCAAATATATTTCCATTAATAATCCCCGAGTGAATTAATTACCTGTGAAAAAGATGTATGTTGACCCTGTTTTAGTCTCATCCTTCCTGCATTTGTTACCACTGCACAGCTGAAGCCAGCAGCTGTATTCACCTGTGTCTGCTGCAGTGGAGTTTGCAAGGATCAGCTGACTATACCTGTCGAGCTGCTTTATGCTGTGGAAAAATAAAAACAAAAGACAAAGACAAGCACAGATGTATTTCCTTGTATATTTCTGTCAGCTCATTCCCACTTATGATTTTTTCATTCCTTCTCTTAAACTGACCCTTTTCACTTTCAGAGCTCTGTTGCAACTTCCCCTTTTGCTCCAGCAGAGACTGTTTACGTATTTTTATTGATTTTAACTACATTTAAGAGCTTGCAAGCTTTTTATTCCAGCCTTTCTAAGGAATGTATCCTAAAACCACTAAGCACTTCTGTCTCATGGTCCAATTTAACCCCAAAATGTATTTTACATGAGCAGTCTTATTGATTTTAACTACATTTAAGAGCTTCAAAGTTTTTGTCTTGTACAGTTCATTTCTGGATTCCTTCAAGTCTCTCTCTTCAAGGAATTTTGAAATTGGGCTCTGACTATTCTAGGCCATATGTTCAACTATGTTTTTTTTCTAATTTGTCCATGTATAGCCCTTTCCTTCATTCTACAAGTCAACCCACATGCATCTCAGTACTTCTAAAATACTGTAGCACTGCTTCAATAGTACCTAACAAAGATAATTCCCAAGTAGTCAGTAGCAAACTCTAATTTCTGCCTGCTTTCAGTGTGAATGCTTTACCAATTTTTAACATACTGGTCCAAGTTTCCACTTGCAAAGAGCTGCTATTTGGATTGGATGCTTGGATTTGTCCTGGTAGTTAAGCCACTTTGCATCACCTACTTCTGTGGTCTGTCACCTCACTGGAGCTTCCTCCACATCTTTGGCTATTTTAGAGCATGACCCTGAAAACTGCTGGAGGTGTACTGGCAGCACCATCACTAACTACACAAAATTCAGCCTGTGTGATTATTTCAGACTTGATTTGCCTTTATTTTTTTTCCTTCTCCTGAATTTCCCAGGCAACTTCACTAATAATCACTAAAATAAGTGGATTGACATTTGTAAATGTGCAAATACTTATAAATATGTAGATATATACATAGATACAGATAATTTTTCTAAAGGGTAAAGGTGCTATCTTATGAAATACAGCAGCTACAGTCTCATCTTGTTTCTTTTTTTTAATATAATATATATTGATATAATATATATGTCTTTTTAAATATATTTTAAGGTTTACTTTCCTGGTTCTTTCTGGCAGACAGATAGTGGTGTGGTTGGCAGTCTGCTGGGTTGACTTTTGATGGATTGCAAAAGCAATGGCCCAAGAGTGCTAGTTCTCAGGGAACCCTGTCAGCACAGCCATGTGGCAGAACTGATGCACTCTGCTGCTGCTCCAACCCTTAAAAATGTTCTTCTCAACCAGCTCCCTTTCATGGTAGTGGATCTAGGTCATGAAGGGTTTCCTCTTTCCTTTGCAAGACATTGAGTTACAAGGTAATTTCTTTTCTAACCAAGTCAGGAATGATTTTTCCAAGTTTAGGAATTTGATAATGAAGTCTTTTTACTGTTTTAAATGGTATTTGGAAAAATACACAGTTTGCATGAAGACTTAACATCTCATATTCATTCAATTGTGGGTTTTTTTAATATTTATTACCCTCCTAATTCTTACTAATGTGGCAGTACCCAACTGAATCATTTCTTTCTGGGACTAGCATCTTTGAAGAAATTTTTATCCTCTAACACACCTCACAACTAAGTAACAGGAGTACTACAAACATGTCTGAGTGTACTGTGTTATCTAAATGCTCTGTTTTGCTTAATTCTCCACTGCAGGCAGAAAAACTGTTTAAACAGAGGCCACCACTTCAGTTGCATGTGCATCCCAGAAGTTCTGATTCCTCAGGTGTTCTGGTAGCTGTTTGCACAACTACCAGCAATCACAAGCAACAGTACACGTATTCAGCCAACATTCAGCCTTTAGTGAGGCCAGCAGCTTAGAGATTGAAACTACACCAAATACACACTTCAGAGATAACTGAGAATTCCCTTTTCCAGTAAGCCCTCAGACACCATTAGTACATGGATCCACCACAGAGGAGCTTTGAGGCCTGCCTCAATAAACAGGCAAATCACTTTCCCTATCCACAAATGCACTTGACCTACACAACCTTGTCTAACGCCATTTTTTGGAATCATGTAATTATGGTGCAGTAGCCTTTCCATTTTTAATATATACACTACCTTACATTATAAACTATCTTCAGTTTTTGGATAACATTTGAGAGATTCCTATCTGTACAAGAGAACATGCTGTGTATCATACCCAACAGGAAGAAGAGATAAATCCAAGACATGTCCTAGTCTGTATTATTACTATTTAGTTTCATATTCACATTTCATTAGCTGTATGACTACCTCAGAAAAAAATGTTTTCCAAGGATCAAGTACTTAATGTCAACAATACAGAGAAACCATTATGCCAGAACACTTTTGCTTCCAATCATTAATGCAGACACTGAGCTATAGCTTTAAATCCCAACAGATAGCAAAATAAGGTCAGAGTTAATTAATTATTGTACAGTGTGTTCTTCTTAACTGAGAACAAGCTATCCAGTAATCAATGGAAATAACCTAGCAAGGTAGTCATCCACAAACATGCAATAACAAAACCTGGCATCTGAAAGCGTTGAAACTTGAGACAGGACCATATTAAGTAGACAAAACAGGCCATATAAAATAAAGTATAAATGGTAAATCCTGCAGCTGACCAATATTTCCAGGGTAACTTATTATTTGATTAATATTTCATTAGTATTTTAGATGCTGGGAAATCTGACCCAGAAGCCAAAACTTTGCTGTATTTTAGATGTCACAAAGTAAAAATGTTGTATATATGAACATTACCAGACTGTTTAAAGAAACTAGAAAAGCAGCCCAAAAATCTTATTCCATATATTCATCTTATTAAACTTTATTTAAAGTTCTGAAGATTTTTGCCAGAAACTATACCACATTTAGAAACTAAAATATATATTTATATGAAAATATAGACAGTGTAAATAGCATCACTCAAAGAGCATCTACCAAACTCCTCTCAAGCAGCCGCCTTCATACTGACAAGAGAGCTTATCCCAAATCAACACACTCACTAGAACAGGAATGTAACATCTTGCTGTTTTACAGAAGGAAAACATCCTTAGCTTTCAATCTTCAAAGCACAAGCAGCAAAATCAAATTCAGTTATACACATGAGGACAACTGACATCCCATTAAGCCTGTAGAAGTCTGCCTTCAGTGAAAGCAGTCTAATTTTGGCCCCTACCACACCCAGTTTCCTCAATATTTGTGAGAGTGCTCCTGTCCAGACACCCTCCTCCCACATGAATGTACATGTGATGCATATCCAGCTGTTTGTCCCAGCTTCTTCCATTAGAGCAGCTCAATTTCATGTGAGTTTACTCATCAGAGAAAGTTAAATGCAGCTGGTTTTAGGCAGGGGAGAGACCCATGCTCCAATCAGGCAGCACAGAGACTGTGTGAAGTCAGAGCAGCTTTCTGCTATAAAGCTTTAGTACATGGAAAATGTGCCTGCCCTGATTTTTATTTTCATCCCTCTCATGTGTGGTAGATCCAGTTTCTGGGTGAGCCTCCAGTCATTAATTTGTTATTCACAGTCTTACAAAACAGCATTCCAGTCCTTCCATACTGGGGGTGCAAGAGCAACCTCTGACTGTTAACACCACCAATGTTTTTTGGTGCCAGCACACAAAATTTTCAGACAAGAAGTATTTATGTGCTGCACAAAGCAAGAGAACATTACAGATAACAGGCTAGTTCTGAAGTCAGCTTGTGTGCGTCCTTAAGTTGCAAACCATGTTTACATGATTTGAGCTTTCTCCCCAGAGCTGTACTTCATGCTACAATCTCTAAAGCTAAGTAAATTGTTTCAGTGTGTACTCCAGTTAGAACAGAGGAAAAGCAGAATTTCTGCTCCATCTCAGCATGAAGCAGCCAGAGTCCTCCTCCTCCTTTCACTCGGCATCTCTCACTCCCTCGGATATGATAATTTTAGCACATGTAACAGCTCCAGTCCTATTAAAAACTGAGACTTTCTAGTACAGCAAGCAAAATATTTTATTTACCAGGTTGTAAAGAATGGCTACAAGGAAAAAATTCAATGAAATCACAGCCAGTAATACTACAGAAATGGCTTTTCTAATTAAAATCATCCTCCTTAGAAAAGGCATATTGTCCCCCAGGTTTGTGTATTCTCCTTACCATATGGGTGAGATAGAAATGCAGTAAGCACAGCATGGAGGCAAAACATCTGTTTTTTATCCCTACTTCTTTTTGTAACCTCCCATAGAAAATACATGACATTGATGCTAAATTTAATTAGTTGCAAGCCAAAATGCCAGAGTAGTTGAATTTGTACATCCTTTCTATTATTTAAGGGAAAAGTAAGAACTGGATGCCGGAGCATCTGTTGCTTATAGGAACATTAAAATGAACAGAAGAATTCTATCACTAGACCCCAGCAACTGCAGGGATCTCATCACCAGTTTCTCTCCTCCTTTTCACTTTTCCTCTGGCACACCAACCCACTCCTTCTCCATTTTCCATTACTTCCTCTTGGCCCCATTATGTCCCCCTGCTGCTGCCATCAATTCTGGTTTGCACCAGTAGCCCAACTCCAACAAGATGCTCATGGAAATCTAAGGTAAAAAAGGCCCAGCTCAGTTATTTAGCTTGGGTTTTGCCCCACACCTCACTAGCTGGTAATGAAGGGAATGTCTTATTCTTGGTCTTTAAGTACTCAAAAAATATTAGAAGATACTGGATATATACCTACCCAGATGATTAAACTATTTCTGCTGTGGGTTATTATTTGCTAATAATTTTTCTCCCCCTCTGTTCTATATTCATAATTTTGTTTTAAAATAATGAAGGCAATGTATTTATAAAACTTTTAAATTGCCTATTGCAGTTGATGCTTGGTTCATGGTCTTGCATATGCCATGAATAAGATCTAAGCTCCTTTTGAAAGATAATAGCTTTGCTGACTTTTTCTGATGGCAGCTCACTTACAAACCCTGCTAACTGAGCTAAGTAACCTTTATGATAATTCCAATTAAACTCCATCAAACCTTTCTGAAACCACAGAACACAAATTTAAAATTTCACATTCTACAGAGCAGACTTTATTTCATAGGCACCTATTAGCACTACAGCAAAGACCTTAAGATAATTACCAAAGCCATGCTAAAAACATGAAGAAAATGTAACTTCACAGGGATTCTGTGGTCAATGTCTCCGGAAATTATTACTCTTCTGTGACTCTGAAATCTCCTTCTAATCTATGTTTTCAATTTCTCTAGTTAATTTTAGGATCTTCTGCTTTCATTCAAAGCTGCTGATTTAGTCAAACACAGCCTTACTGCTTTAACAACTTATTTCAAAAGCTATGACCATTATATTTCAATACAGATCCTTAAGTATATGCCTAACACACTTCTAAAAGAAAATAAATACTTAGGCAAGTAACATCCACCCAGTTCAAATGTTTTATAGCGCTTATTTTGCGTGGCGTAACTAACTTTTGTTGTATGGTTAAATTGCTACTGCTAACTTGACTGAGTACAGAAATGTAAATTGCTGAGGCAGCAGGATCCCAAACTACTTCAAACTGGAAAACAGAAAATTACACAATAATGACATACATATCTTTTTCCTGTTTCCCCAAACTATCTCAATTTCTTGTATTTTGTCCCACATGCATCAACAGAGAAACTTAATTTTGCATGAGAGGAATAGACAGTCAAATAACCAATCAAGAAGCAATCTGATTCCTCTCCAAAAACCTCCGAATACTTGCCCCACCTTCAATGCCAGATTCTGACACTCAGTGTGGCTTGGAGGTCTACAGGACCAAACCACACCAGCAATCTATTTGCAAATGCACAAAACATTAAGACAGACTTGAGAATGACAACCACCACCACATACACATGAACTCCCTGTTGATTTGCACATCCAGCTCTGGCTTGCTGGGAGGCTAGGTCTGTACTGCAGCTAATAAACGCCACCTGCTGAAAGAAACCTGGATAGAACAGTACTCCTTGCAAAAGAATAAGCAGTAGCAGTTCAAAGCAACCACAAGATCTTTTGACAGATACTGCTGTGATAAGCCAGCAGCAGGAACCAGCTTGCTGCTGTAATTTACTGAGGCAGAAGTCTTGTACTCAGCCAGGGTACCTCTTGAGCGCCTCAGCCAACAAGGGACAAGCAAATAATTGCACAGAGAACTGGCTCATGAATTACAGGAGGATGTGCTAGAGATCACAATGTGTAACTGCCATTCATCAACACTCCCCTTGGGAAAGAGAAGTGGAAAGAAGAAGAATGTATCTGAAAAACTAATTAACTGTGAGTGATTTTAAGGTAACATCACACCTGTAAATAGTGAATAGATCACTGAGAGTCAGATAACCTGAGTTACTTAGAGAGACCATACACACTTCTACTTAATTTAGGAACAACAGGACAAGAGCAGCTGGTATTTTGACTCATAACTCTGTGCCCCTCTCACCTAATAATCCAAGAAAAGCTCCTAACAATTCTTGCTTTGGGTATCACTCACAGTGCTTCACTGCCTCCATAAAACAGCTGGTGAAAACAAACACTTCTCAGAGCAATAAAATGCCTGTGGAGGACATCCTTAAGCTCCTTATATGCCCCTTCTCTTTCTAATATGGAACTAAATTACTACATTTAATCTACATGTCCCATCCTCAAAAACCAGGATGGTAATCTACGGAGAGTCTCAGAAAAGATGTTCAGAGCAACAGGACACTCAGATAGTGGGGCAGTTAGTTCCTCTTCCTGCTCTAACAAATCTTTATATGGTTTTCCTTAAGATGTCACAAGATAAAAGAAAAAGCTTTCCTCGATGTAAAGTGGCAATCCTCAGTGTTATACTCCAATGCAACACAAGCCCTGCAATTTCATTTTGCATGCCAAGTCAACTCTGACTGAACCACTACTCTCACTTGCTCCTTAGCATGAAGGCTGGTGAATTTTTCACTCGTCAAGAGATGCGAGTTTGAGCCTCTTCAGGAAATTAACCTTACTACCTCACATGGTAGCAACATTAGCAATCAGTACAGCCCAACATGAGCAGGTCTCTGCACAGCAACAGAGTTGGTAGTGAGCACCTGACATCCACTCACACGTTTTGAGAGTTTTACTTTGGACCAACCCTAACGTGGCTCCCTGTTTGTGGTTGAAGCACAAGGGTGAATATCATCTTCATTTTATATTCATCTGAAGGAAACAGAGTTCACTTGCTGTAAGACTATCCCACAATGCACATCACAAGGCAGTAGCTGGTGATGACTAAAAGTTGCTCATCCTTTTTGCTGTTGAATTCAGTAAGGGAAAAAAAGTTCTGTATTTTTCCTGCAAAAAAATGAAAAATGGCTTACCTGAGTCTGGAGTCTTTAAAGGTGTCTAAATAAGGAGGATAGCTCCAAGTAACATTATTCCCCTTACATCGCAGTTCTATGGTTTCTCCTGCAGCTAGGCTTAAGGTGGCTGCTAGTTTCTGGAAATGACCTTTATCCATCATCTGTGTCAGTATGGACTGAGACTTCAAAGAGGAGTCCATGGATTCTCTCTCCTTCATTTTGGGAGCCTTGGGTTTTACTTTCTTGTTAACAGGCTTAATTTTGTTTTCTCCAGGTTCTTTGGGACGCTTACTCTTTGCAGGCTGTCCAATAACTGGTAAAGTAAAGTAAAGAAGGCAATGTTACTGATTAGAAAAATTTTATACAGTCTTTTGAAAAAAAACAAAACCAAACTTCCTTATCATCCCAGAGAATAACTGAAGTTTTGCTCTTCCTAAAAAAGATGCATAAAACTTAGTAAGAGTTAATTTCCTTAAGTTTATGAAGTCTGCCATGACCCATTTTCCTGGGGAAAAAGGAAAAAAAAAAGAGAGAGCTTTCAAGAACATGTGGAAAATCTTTACTTACATAAACGGAGAAATATGTAAGGTATGAAAACTTTACAAATGGTAAGGGAAAGAAACACAGCACTTGTATCTCCAGCCACTTTTGTCATTTCCACCTCCTGGTGTTGCCATGCAGTACTCAATGCTACACAAGCTCTCCACATTCATGTCTCGTGCCCATCACCTCTGCATGACCTCTTCACACACCACGCTTCCATAAGGAACACGTGAAGAACTCACAAGTGCAGAACTTCACGACAATTTACAAAATACTGATAGTGATGCAGTTTTCTTCATTTACAGTAATTACCGAAATGCAAGTGGCACTTCAGTCACTTGAAGGTGACTTAAGTTGTCACTTCTCCATAAGAGCCATTTATTTTGACAGTCCAGATGAAGACAGAATCTTATTTAGAGACAAACAGTAAGAGGTTTCATTAGCTCCTAGAGAGAACAGGGATGCCCAGTTGCCTTAACAAAGGAAACAAAAAGAAAAATTTTAATTTTAATTTCATTTAAAAATAAAAATGAACAAAAAACTCTAACTGACATCAGGAAGCACAGTCCTTTTGTGAGACAAGCCTAAAACTACTTTTGTCAGACACCAGAAACGCCACTAACTGCGCCTGACAGCTAATTCTTGTTTTCCCCATAGAAACGCTGAGGTATTTCATTGTACAAATCAATCAACAAGCTCCCTCTGGAATGAAAAACTCAGCATACTCATATACACAGCACAATTAAAACTGGCACCGACTGCCAGTACGAACAGCAGGACTTCCAGATTCCTGCCACTGATGGCTCCTGTGACACTCCTCAAACCCCAGCTGGACACCTTGCACTGCGTCAGCTTTGACTTCTCCAAGTCCAGGCTGATGTACAACACATTTCTTTTAAACAGCTCAGTGCCTTGTGAGCACGAATTCAAAAACCAGGAAATTCTAGCGTTTTTTCCTTGCATTACATTAGAAAGGCTACAGTGGGTCAGGCCAAAATTATTTGCACTGACACCACCTAGTGACAGATGCCAGTCAGGGAACGGGGCAACCATCTCTGCTCCTTTGATACTGGTCTCCTAAGCTTCCAAGAACCTTTAGCTCAAGGGGTCTGTGAACCTTGTGATGCAGTTGTCATCATTTTATTGTGCTTGGCTGTTTTTGGTTTTGGGGTTTATTTTGGGTTTTTTATTACATTGTCCTTGGATGTTTTCCTTCATTGATTTGATGGTCAGTTTTGAAAATTATACAAATTACACATAAATACTAGATGCCTTCTAGTTTTTGTATTAAACAAATAAATATCCATGTTTCTCCAACAACATTCTCTCCAACACATATACTTTTACAAAACTTGAGCATTTTTGACTCATTTTCTTTCCAGAATAAAAAGTCCTACTCTGCCTAATTGTTCCTGTAAAGAATATACATCTTACAGCAATTCACTACACCACATTTGGGTGATGGTAGGAACACAAAAGGAGACTGTACACCAGATTCAAGGTATTCTCAGATCCAGTTGTACATATTAATGGTGTTTTCTTTCCTGTCTAAACAGCTCATTACTTTTCAAGATAACAATATTAGGAGCTGACTTTTTTTAAAATAATGAAGTGTAATTCCAAAAACACTTTCCTAAGAAGGAACTATTTGTTAAAAATTCGTAAGTAGAAACCCATCGAGACATCCATGAAGTTAGAACAATTTGTATTATTTAATGTCTACCAACAGGAAATCTGAAGTTCTATCCTGTCCCTGCCCAGTCTTTCAAAATTGAGAGATCATTCTACAGCTCTTTACTGACAGTTTTCTTTTCTTTTAACAGGTATTTTAAAATGATGAAAAGCATTTTCCTTAAAAGACCCTTGTTAAATTCAACTGGATAAAAGCAATTCCATCCATACTGCAAAAAGACTAATTCCTACTCATTATTTCCTATTAGTTACTGTTCCATGAGCGGTCTTCCCTTGTCTCACAGCACATTGGTTCCCATGGAATCTTTTACAACAGGCTTAATAAAAGCCTTGGGGAATCCAAATATATCAACCAATTCATACATGGCCACACTCTTACAAAAAGTCCTCAACGAACCACAGCAGACCTGAAAAAAAAAAGAAAAAAAAAAAGAAAAAAAAGAAAGTAATTCCAAAGCCATAATGACTTTTCAGAATTCATGAGTTCAGTTTACAGAATACAGACATCTGGCTTTGTGCCTCTACCTCCCCCAGATACTGTAATATATTAGGATATTCCATTTCCTGGAAAACGTATAGTTATATGATATGATATAGTGATATGTAGTGCTCTGGCAATCAATTCAGCTGGAAAAGACCTCTGAGATCATTGAGTCCAACCTTTGACCAAAACCCACAATGTCAATTAGGCCATGCCACTTTCCAGTCTTTCCTTAAACACCTTCAGGGATGGTGATTCCACCACCTCCACTGGCCGTTCATTCCAATGTCTAATCACACCTACTGAGAAGAAATTCCTCCTGATGTCCAACCTGAACCTCCCTTGGCCCTGCCTGAGACTCTGTCCTCTCGTCCTATCACTTGCTACCACCTTCTTTCAGGTAGTTGTAGAGAGTGATAAAGTCACCACTGAGCCTCCTTTTCTCCAGATAAGCAACTCCAGCTCCCTCAGCCACTCCTCATAGGACTTACCCTCTAGACCCTTCAACAGCTTCATTGCCCTTCTCTGGAAAAAGATGGTAAATTATGACAAGCTATGGACCTGGATTAAGGCTTCACCAATTTCAGATTCAAATTTCTTTTACACCTCAGGTGTATATCGTAAAATTATGGCACTTAAACAGTTTCTGCTGCTGATTTTCTTACTGATTCTTTTGGTATATTAATGAGATGTCCTCTAATTATTCTCCCCATAGAGAAAAATTCCATTTCAGAGTCTGCTCTTACAGAGTTTCATAGGATACTGCACTCTAAGTTCCTTCTATGCTTATCATGTCATTTTATCATTAAAAACTCCCTAAGCACCTCCATATGAACATGGGTGCACAAAGATAATTTTTTTAATTTACTTTCTACAGATGCTCTTTCTTATTCCCCATTCCTCCCAGCCATAAAAATTCTGCAGTCATGTCTCTCTGCCCCACCACAGTACAAGAGAAGGATTTATGACTGGTTTTATCCTTTTGTAGGCTATTTCTCAAACTCTTTTTGTCTGCTTTATTCTGTTTTTCATATTTAACCCACATGTGATTTAAGAAGCCTCCTCCTCTTATGTAATTCCCCCTTCCAAAATTAAATACATCAGTGGTTTCTTTGTCTTTTATTCTTCCTGGAAGAATATTAGAACTACAGTCTGGCTGTTCCACAGCAACATCTGAATCCAATTACCTGAGCAGCGCTCGAGATCAAGTCAAGAATTGCTGCTCTTCTGAAGGGCTCTCTGAATAGCAGCTCTAAGTCATTATTTGTGGCATCTAAACAATTGCATTCTGCACCACACCTCAAGATGTGTGACCTAGCCCATGTGAGGAGAAGTTATTACTCCTTTTGCTTTTCTATCCAGCCCTTGCTGCCCCTCTGATTTTCTTCAGCAGAGCAGTCATTACACATTGGGTGGTCAGTTACCAGGTTGGTTCTCCACAGGGCTGGTATTTCAGTCCTGATGACTTTTACCATCAAAACACACCAGGAAACAGATTCAAGACTTAAGTTTTCTTCTACACATACTGCCACTTCTCCCTTGGGTATGCTATTACATCTTAATAGAATTCCATCACATTACTGTGCCCTAGTACTGAAAGGTTCCACTGACGGGCCTGATAAGCCTTTTGAATATGCATTCCCATTTCAAATTGGCCATTCCAGTTCCATGTTGAACTTTCCAGACTACTCTGTAGCAGCACACAAGCTTTGGTTCAGCCATCCTTTTTCTTTTTCTTTTTTTTCCCATCAAACCCTACTGAAATTTGTTCAAACATTTTCATGACTTTTTTGCCAGCCTCCATCCTGACACTATTTCAAAGGCACACAGATCCTGCAATCTCACTTCTAGGAAATGCTTCATCCCATACTGTGTGCTCTGCCACACCTGAGCCTCTGTCTTTAAGAAACTGTTAAGGACTCCCCTATGAAAGCTTTTCAATTTTAAGTGCCAAAAGCCTGGTTTTGATTTTCTCAAGATGAAGTTTTTTCTCTCCACACAAGCTCCCTCTGTTCCATGTTTCTGCAGTTCAGCGAGTCTGAACACTTTCCTCCTACACTGCACTGCCAACTGCTCAGTGAGAAACTTGTCTGCCTGACTTTGTATTTCCCTGCAGGTAACAGCAGGGGCATTTCAGGAAACACATCAGATGAGCTTTGTCTTCCTACACAGAAAACCTGGTTCTGCCTCTATTGCACCTCCTGGAGAGGTGAGTTTCCAAGCAAGCTGTGGCCATGCTCCTTCCCAACACTCCCTTGTAAGTCTGCCCAGGTACCTACTGACACCACTATTTCTGCACCTCACAATTCTGTCTTCTGTCATAGCTGAAGTCTTTCTGTGCCAGGTAACTAAATTAACTGCTACAGTATCACCTGAGGTAAAGAAGACACACAATGAAATCCCTCCAGGAACATAAACCGTCACCAAGAATCCTCAATTTCCTTACCCAATCTGCAAGACTTTCCCAAGAAAGGGAATGAAGTCAACTAACCCATTTATGCAAGCACATGAATATGCCACATTTGGGATATTTTACTGTCTCACCAGAGGTATGCACAGACCCCTCACCATTTTAATAACACTGCATTGCTTAATGTTTCACTGCTCTAGTGCAACAGCACTTCTTATTATACATAAAAATATAATAAAATTGAGACTTAGAAAAATATTGAGAAAATGCCTCATTTCTCCCTCTGATCAGCTCCCAATTTCACTTCTAAGAGGCACTGTACTAATTTCAGCTGCAACAGTTCATTTAGGGTCCCTACTAACTCATCATGCCAAAGTAGGAGACTGTGCATCCACATGTCACAGAAATACATCATGCAGAACTTTTGCTCCTGATTCACAGTATTTGTCTCAACCTATCCTTTGTTTGTCTTCCCCTTGCTCTCACAAATATCACATACACAACAATTTCAAAATGGGTGTTAATTACATAATCCTGAAGAGCATTCATTTTTTATTTGATACATCACCTATATCCACATGCACATTCCACTGGTCCCACAGCTGCACAGGTTATAACTCAAGAAGGCCCCTGATCTTCAAGTTCAGCCTAGAGAACTTGAGAAACAGTGTGTGAGCATGGTCCCCCAACAAGCACAAAGGCATCATGTTCATTGTCCACAAGACATACCCATTCCACAAGGCAGGACCCATGCTACATCTTGGCACCGTCAGAGACCGAAAACACTCCAAAGTTACACTGATTACTTCTTCCTTGAGGTGAAAATAAATTAACTGTGAGGTTATCATAAAGTATAATTAACCAGGATTATCATATGAGGAAAGAGTATTTTTGATTACAAGTAATGTAACAGAACAAGTTGGATGCATCTCATCACTTGTGATACTTCAAATGAAAAGCTAATCATCCAAACAGAGCCAATCTGGAGGGCCATATTTCATTAGTTCATAAATTAATATAAGATAAATTAGGAAGGCAAATTTGAAATTACAGTTCCTCCATTAGGACTTCTACATTTAGCTTTAGACAATAAATTCTTATTAAATATGCCTGGTTACTTTTCCCATTTCTCCCAATTCTCTCCATTACTTTCTCACTGCATCTCTCCATCTGCTAAGCTCCTGGATGGCAGAGCAGGAAGCACCTTTATACACCTCAATGTAAACATGACAAACTGACAAAAACATAGACTTGGGAAATCATTAGCCCAAGTTTTAACTCAAATCTTATTCTAGTTTTTATTGCCTACCTCTCAAACAGAAAACACTCTTCTTGATGTGGTATACCCACAAACTAGATCTTTCAGCACAAATCCTCTCCCACACCACTCAGATCCACAGTGCAATTCCTCTCCATGTAGTCATGAGAAAATCTAGGCTGGAAAAGGCTTCTTGAAGTCCATTCCCATTTGTTCAGCTGTTATGAGCCTCGTCCAGTTGAGCTCTGACTTTTCCAAAGGCTGGAGACTGTACAGGCTCCTCGAACAAATTCTATGCTTAACAGCTCTCATGGTGGAGGACTTTTTATGCTCTTACAAGAATGTTTTCCTTATGACCTCCCAAAGTACCTGTGGTAACTGCTTCTGTCTGTCACCACTCACCTAAGAGCCTGCCTGCCGTTTCTCCACAAACCCTTCTATGGGCTACGCAGATCCCCAAGCCCTTCCACGGTGAAAAACAATGGAATTATTATTTTTTTTTTCTTATGAATAAGTATTAATAAGTTCATTCACGGTTTGCAAGAGTGAAAGAGCCTCTCTTTCTAGCTAAAGCCTATGTACGTAAAGAATTAGTTATGAATGTCCATTCCCAAAAACTTGCATTTCTTCACCAAGACTTCCTCACAACCTGAAGCAAGCGGAATTATAAGTGAAGTTCGATGCTCTCAATGGAACAATGATGCACGAAGTCAAAAACTTTTTTTGGTTGTTTGCTAAATCCCAGCACCACGTCCAGCGCTGTCCCTCCTCAGGCGCCACAAGGGACTGGACGCGAATTTACACGTTTTACCCCAGAGGGAGCGGGCGGCAGGAGCAGCCGCCGTGAGCGCCTAAAAGCCCGAAACGCCTAAACTCCACCAAAACCCAAAACCACATTTTCGGCGGAAAGCTTCAGCGACCTGCGATGCGAACAACCCGCCTTCCCTCCGCCTCTGCCCAGCGGGACGGGAGCCCCGCCGCCGGCCCCTCCCGTGATGGCTCCCGCTCCCGTCCCGGGGACGGTCGGGCCGGAGGGTACGGCTGGGAAAAGGGAAGCCCGCGGCGCCTGGCAAAGCGGGGGCACCCGTCGGGGCGGCGGCTCACCGTGTGGCAGCGCTTCCTGCAGGAGCAGCAGGCTGAGGAGCACCCAGAGCCGCATGGCGAGAGCGGCCCGGGCGCGGCAGAGGGGCGGGCACGGCGGGGGCGGCCCGGGGCGCCTCAGCGGGGAGGGGCCGTGGCTGGGCCGCTGCCGCCGCCGCCAGCCGCCCTCCCTCGCCCGAGACCCCGTGTGAGGAGCTGAGCTGCGGCCGCAGGGCGTTCGGGGACACTCGGGGACGGCTCTTGTTGAAGCCGCTGGTCCGTGCCAGCTGCCCCTCGCCATACGAGGCTCTGCACGGGTCCGGCTGTTTGTTGGCTGCCCTGGGGCCCGCAGCCGGCCGGGCAGAGCGGAGCAGCGAGAGCCGCTCGGGCTGCATCACAGGTGTCCCCAGCGCCGCGCGTAGGGCGCTGAGCAAGACAGCAAAACTACATTTTTACCTCAAAGTGCTGCACTCGTACCAGCCTGCCACGCCCAAGAGATTCCCATTAGCTCAGGAAAAGCTACCTCACTGTGGAAAACAGAGGAGGGCTCTCTCTGGTCCAGCCTGAGACTCCGTAGGCCGTGACACAGTTTTCGCGGATGCCCGTGAGAAGCGCATTGACACGGCGCACGTCTCTCTCTGCTGCTAGCAAAGAGACGAGGGTGGTAAACTTGATGTTTGCCGCATGTATGTTTCTGCCCACAATGAGCTGTAAAAAGCCATTCCTTGAAACGTGATGGTTTCCTTGGAGGAGAGAGGAGAGGAAAATGTGACTGGAGGGGCCACAAAGGTAGATGCAGGGCGAGGTTGGACTTGAACGGGAAAAATAATGGCTGTTAGAGATCACAGGCAGACCCCGTAGTAGACACAACCACAGCTCAGAGTGAATAAAAATAAATAAAAATTGTATCCCTTACCACAGCTCCAGGGCCACAGCAGATGTGAGAGCCAAGTATTTACAGTTTACTTAAAGGAAGCCTTGGCTTCACCTGCATCCACACAAAAAAAGACAGAAGGTCCACGTGTAATGCTCCTCCACCCTCATAAATACACGCACATGCAGAGTTTGGACACTTCCTTGCCTGACCCTGTTCTGACACTTCACTCTGGGGCACCCGGTTCGCAGAAAGAAGCCAGTAGGACCCAGGAGTAGAGGAAGATGATGGAATTTCATGGTCTCTTTTGCATTCTATTATCAGTGTATCATGAACATGTCATCCATTACCTGTAACAAATTAAGAAAAAGAATGTATTTGTTGCTATAGGATATTTAAAAAGCGTTTCCCCCTTGAAATAATTAGAATACCAGGTATTGTATATGAAAAGGTTATCAGTCTTTGCTTTAAGGTAAATGAATCTCAGCAAGAACTCAGAAAAGTTGTGTAGTATACACTGAAAATTTGCAGTGGAAATATTCACAACTCCTCCTTATGATGAAGAGTGGACTTTTTTCCCCCTGTCATCTGCAAAACTACTGGTTGCAATCCTTATGTGCTTTCCTAGGTGAAATTTCCCTTTTGCTTTCACACACAGAGTAGGTCAATGATCTAATGGTGTCTGAGCTTCAAGTATTAGCATATTATGGAAAATATGGTAATAGCACATGGAAATAACACTCAGGCTGCATTAATTTTAAGAAATATTTAAAGCGACATATTCCTTTTCCCTATGCTAATGTATACAAGGAAGAAAGAAAATTATTTTATGAATTTTTCGTGTCCTACTTTACAATAGGCATGCATGAAAAACATTTTCATTTACAGCCATCAGAAAAACTAAGGTAAACCTTCATGTGATGATCCCAGTCCTTCACATGAGTAAGCCGACATATTAAATATATCTTTTCATGTAATATTGTAAATATTTCAGAATGACTCATCCTTATTTAAATAGTGGCCCTATTCCACTGCTTCATGGGACCAAGATTTTCAAGACCAGTCTTAGTACATCTGGATGTACAATAAGGTGATTATTAATAATTTGATTACTATTTTATAATTCCTTGTAAATAATATACCTTGGAAAAAAAACTGTCATATTCTGTGAACAAAGATGACTACTCAAATGTCTTTGAGAACAGTGCCAGATAATAATCATGCCCTGGAAATAGGGTTCTGTGTCCAGACTATTGCTATCCATTGCCCAGACACATGCTTTTATTTTCTTGCTATACTCACACTACTATTCAATGTTTTGGGGTTGGTTTGTTTGGGGTCTTTTGGGGGTTTGGAGGTCTTTTTTTGTAGGATTTGATTGTGTTGTTAATGTTGTGGTTAGTTGATTTGGTTTCGGTTTTTTCACAAAAAGGGAACAAGGGGACGATGAGTTTATTCATCCAAGTCTGAGGCTGGGTGAATACCAGGACAAGGCTTGGTGCTCCAGGGAGTTGAGCATGAATGCTGAGGGCTATGCACCCCCTCTGGAAATCAAACCTAACATCATCTCTGGTTTGGCAGTGTAACACAAAATGCCCAAATCAAAGGCTGTTATTCTCTATTTCACTGTTTCTTCAGTGCTTGGAAGCAAGACGAAAACAAACGCTGCATGCATCCTCATCTCCAGACCATCTTCTCATTTAAACATAAGACATGGTTGTGTTTTCCCCTCTATACTGTGTTATCATGTTATTTATTTTAAATGTGCTATGATGTGTATAATATCATTAGATATCTGACATACTCAATTTCAAGTCATTATTCTATTTTAATGTTAACTAAAACTATAGCTGTGATTAAAGTTATGTCTGCTGTATGAAGGACATACAAGTGATATTCAACTTTATTTAAAAATATGGAACAAATGCACAATTGTTATCCCACAAAGCACATTTTACAGTAAATGAGGAGCAATGTAATTTCCATTAAAATTTGGAACTAAGGTAACTAAAAATGTCACTGATAACAATTCTGTTGTAAAGTGGGGAAAAAAGCACCATATTCTTAAATACAAGCATTTTTACATTCATAAAAATTCAAGACTTGATTTTGGTAGGGCACTTCAAAGAAATACAGATTTGTAGTTTAAATTGCATAAATCATCCTATCTATACTTTAAATGCTCAGCAGCATACAATACAGAAATAATCATTAAAATGTACATACAAACAGAAAGAAAAGATGAATATGAACGCTAATGTTTTTTAAAATGATGCACACATAATTGTTTTTAAAGATATGTAAAGCATATTTCATGCTTTACTTTCTGGTACCACAAAAGAAAAAAGTTCTCCTAAATAATCAACTCCTTGTATTCTGACTCCAAGTAAACTTAGTGAAGCTGGAGTTGACCTGGCACAAGGCTCATGAAAACATACAAAAGCAACAGAATTTTTCCAACTGACAATAAAATATATATATATACACACATACAGCTCTTTGTAATGCATGTCTACATGTCTATGCACAGAAATCCTTCAACTTAGCTCATGTTAAGGAGTTTGATTTCTAAGATCAAATGGAAAATAGATCAGTACCTGGTAAATGCATTATATTTAGCTTTGAAAAGGTCCAACTATTAAAAATGCAGAGGTCCTCAAAACACATACCAGAAAGAAATACTAAAGGTACAGGAAATTAAAAACAAACACAAAGATCCTAGGCTATATAAAATACCATCCACACTTTCTGTAGAATATATATTTGCTTAACACTGAGTAACCTCAGTGCCTTCAGTGAGCATACTATAATTTGTACAGACTTACCAGCATGTCTAGGAAGAATTAGGGCCCAAGAGCATTAAAAAGGTGCTTTCATTCTCTTTTTTATGCCCTCAAGTAAGACATGCCAGCCTTCTTTTGAATTAAATTCCTATTGTAAGAATGTGCCTCAGTGTCAAAGGCCTCATACCCAATTACACAGTCCCACACAGGTTTCCTGCACTGTTACCACCTCAGAATGTTTAAGGCACATTGATACTGACACTTATTAAAAATTCTGTGAAAACACTATGTCTTATATTTCTTAAATATAGATTTATTTTTTTTTTCATAAATTTTAGGGGAAGGGTGACATGACTCGTACATTTATCATGTAATAAAACACAGAATATATATTTAAGCTTTACCAAGTTTTGCCTCTAAATTCATTGTATCATTTGATGTCTCTAGATGACACATATCAATTCTTACTTAAGTACATAAGTAACTCTGTATCACTACTGTTGACATTTACTGCTGATAGTTCTCCAACAGCAGGTAATATAAACGGCTTTAACACTTGGTAACATAAGCACAATATGACAGATTTCAGGAATCTGACCTGCATTTCTTGCGCAGGAAAAAGCATCCTGTTATTAACAGAATAATTTTTGTACCGTCAGAAAGAAATGTACCGTGATAAATGTTATCCATGATAACTGACAATGAAATCTAAGTTACTTCATAAAACTTCCCACTGCAGAATTAGGACTATAATACCACAGGAAGATCACTTTAGTTAACATGAATAATTTAGAAACAAAAATTAAGTTTATGAGAATTTTTTTCTACAAGGGAAGTAAAAACCCAGTAAGCTACCTTCAAAAGTACATATTTTGTATTAATACGTACCATTATTATTTGCACAGAACAATTTACAATATCAACAACACTGTTAAAAAAACCAATGATTTCATTCCAATGGACTTGTGCTTTCAGCTGATCTTCCAGCAAGTACAGAGATAGAGCAAATGTGAGAGCAAAATCAGAATTTCTTGCATCCATTGCTCCTGTGTAAGGACTAGCATGGCTCATCCTTTGCTTCTGCTGAGCCCCATTAAAGCATCTGGAATTTTGACTGCATATACAAATGCACATCATATTTACTATATTTACCTGTATTACCATAATTACCTGTTTTCACTGAGACACTAATAATGACTATACACACATATAAATAAATTTTGCACATTTGAAGCAACTAAGAGTACATAATGACTTTAATTTAATATTATATCTCATTAGTTATGTGGGTAGTTCTGGTACTGAAGCTCCTCCCATCTGTCTTAGCAACACTTGGACAGGCACATCCTATTATTTAAAAATAATTAATTTCCCTAACAAGGGGGGAGAAATACAAATGAAAGGGGAATCTGTCAATACACAAAGTGCTGACACATTCATCAGGTAAATAAGCTAGAAAATATACTTTCTTTAATTTTCTCCAGAGGCCTTAGCTAGCACTTGCTTTAGTCAGAAGCTAATTATACTGGCGGTATCCATTCAAAGAAAAAGTCCAGTGCAATACAGAAATTATTTTAACCAGTACATCAAATTCACTGTGGGTTAATTTCAGACAGATGCGTATGTGTGACAGGTGTGCACATGCATTCCCTATGAGGGAATGGAGGCTTCCTTGCACATCACAGAACAGCAGCAGTTTGTGTCTTGGGAACTTAACTGGCCTGCTCTGTGGCATCAACAATCATAGCAAAACATAAGTCTGTGCTTCGCACATGCTGAGATGTGGAAGGAATTGTAAGAGCTGTATTTCACTGTAGGCTTGTAAAGACATCACACAAAAGCTTCACATGGGCACAGCTGACTTGTCCCACAGCAATGGCTTTTTTGAAGCTGAGGATTTAAGACTACTGGGAAAGAAGTAATTTTAAGATTAAAAAGAGCGACTCATTGCTCTGAAAAATTTTCTCTCTGAAAAAGGAGAGAGTCAGAAGCAGCCTAACTAGTTCTTTTTTTCGTTCTTTTTTTTCATAAAATTCCAGCTGTTATGAAAAGGTGCTCTTCACTGTAAACCAACATAGCTCTCACGGCATCTAAAGTTCTTATACCTAACAATAGAGATTAATACCAATGGTTAGTACCAGCAACAGATTGCAACTCTCCATGACAAAGTCCAAGACAGTTCTTTCTCTAGGAAAGGATTTTTTGTAAATATATTCTTGAAAAATGACTTGATAATGTGGAATCCTTCATGGGACTTGAACCTACTCCTTGCTGAGAAAAAGTGTTAAAATACCTGTGTGCCTTTGACAGATAACATGACTTATGTTGAAAGAAGAACATTTTCTGGTTTTACCAGCATTAAAATAATTGTTTACCCAGCACTGCCACACCAGTTTGGTTCTCTACATAAATTAGCATTCAGACATCATACCCACATGAATGGATTTGTGGATGTAGGCTTGGCTCACAAAAAAAGTGCTACACTAACATACTTTTAAGGCTTAATGAAGCACTGAAATACTGTTTTGATAAGTTTTTTCCCCAAAGCCCAGACCTCTGGTTTTTTAACCTCCACTACCATCTGAAAAGAAACCTGGGATTTTGTGCATTAATTTTTCTTAGAAGAAGCAATGTCTAATGCGAATCTCAGCAATATCAGTTCTGGAACACGTATAAAGGAGAATATATAGGAAAAAAAATGAGTAGTAAGGAGGAAAACTGGATGACTGCTTCAGGTAAGTACCAAATTATTTAGTCAGATGAAATTCTGGCCCTTCTGAAGTCAAAAGCACAAAATTGCTAAATCATTTTTGTTTGCCGCTATCCAGACTGTAACCAACAGATTATTTCCCAGATGACTTTGCAGAAAACAAGAGAGCTTCTCTTGTATTATTCTATACAAACAGTGTCCTTCAAAGAAAAGGCATGCACTTAAGTAGAAATCTTAAATGCTATTTAGAGGGACTAAAAACTTTTGAAGTATCTTCACTGAGTTCTCCATGACTATGGATGAATAGTCATGTTTAGTAAAGATAAGCAACTACTTCTTTTTACATAAATAAATGCTCCTCTAATTTTTACAAAGTATCTAATCCATACAATTACCATTCATTTTGCAAATACTTTCCAGGGCTGTATGAATGTAATTTATCTCCGATGAGTTACTGCAACAGAAAAAAGACAATTTAGATTGTTGCCAAAACATGTACCAAAGATAAGGTGAAGGTATGAAAGGCACATATGCTCACAATGCATTGTCAAATACTCAGAACTTCTTGCAGACAGTTCTAAAATTCTTCATAACTGATGACTGCCAGTGATTTTGGATGACACTTCAAACAATGTCTCCAAATTTTTGCTTACCAAAGGGTACCTTTTTTTCTTTTAAATTTAAATATTAATCTTCATGATGTCAGTTCTGAAATGATGAAGATGGATTAGCAGCTTGTCCAATATATCAGTTAGGTTTTGTAGTAAACACTTTCGAGAGGTACATGTTGGCAGAAAGCTTCTGAAATTTCAGTCTGCAAGTAAAATTCCAATTGAAGGTTTAAAAGATTGGTGTGTTTGGAGAATTTAACATTCACTTGTACTTTCATGTGGAAGAAATTGATCTCTTTCATTTGCATTTTCAGGGTCATCCACTGGGTTCTTTTCTTGCATCCCACTATTTTCTGAAAAAGAATCATCATCTCCATTGCCACGATGACCTTCAACACTGTGTCTGATGCCATAAGCAAAGTAAATGAGGAAGCCTTCCAAAAGGAAATAAAAAAGTTCATAGGGTTTTCAGGCAAGTAGTGCATTAAAAAGTAAATATTTCTCTCTGGCTGAACAGATTTCTGCAAAAAAATTTTCTTCTTCAAATATCTGAATCAGAGCTCATGCTTCAGGTCTTCCCTGTGTCTACAGGAAATTCCAGTACATCATTTTTGCATAATAAAATGTTCTAATAAGTTATGGAAACTATTATCTCTAATTTATGTGTAGGTGGAATTAATACCATTTCCTAGATCTATAAGAAGACAGACTGATATACTTTCTTTATACAGGGAAAAAACCTGTTACAAGCAAGTTTCTACATAATTTTGGCTACACTTACTAGGAAAGAATGACTTACTGGAATTCTTCCTATTACCTAAAAACTATATTTGTAATTTTGACTGCAAAGAAATACTTCTTCTGAAGCATGCTCTTTCTTTTGAGTAGAAATATTAGCTGAATTTTATTAAATCACAGAGATTTTTTCAAATATTTGAAGGAAAATAATGTTTTGAAATCAAGAGCTCTAGTCTATGAAGTCACTGAAATAAATAGAACACCAATACATACCAAGTAACATCCAGAAGCTAAATCTCATCCAGGTCTCCCCACTTAATTGTACCATCAAGTAAATATTTACCAGTATACTGAACGATGGCAAAAATGGCAGTAGTGGAACCTAAAAAGAAATATTTAATATGTTTCTGTTAAACATATTTTTTTTTCATATCACACTTCAGCTAAGTAACACAAACTAGAGGTAACATATAATCACTAATAAAGAATTGAATTTTTGCTCTTATAATGTAGTGAAATTTTCACTGGATTTAACCAACATTTTCTATAGATCTTAAACTTTTAAAATACATTATGTTTAATATACATTCTCTAAGGCTACAGACATCTTTCTAGTTTGTGCAGAACATATACTAATGAATTCCTGTCTTTACAGCTGAAAAATATCTCTCTTATTCAGAAATGCTCCCCCAGCTCCACCAGATTCCTTGATCTTCATCATTACATTATTTCCATAGAATATCTGATCTTAGAACATAAGTTAAAGTGCAAAATGAAAGGACTTATACTCTGTATTAGGTCCAAAGGATTGCAGATTACACAGACAAATGATTGTACACTCATCAGTTTCTGTCTTCTTTTCCACCCTTTAAGTTCTCTCTCCCACACATTAGAACCCATCCAAACCTCTCATCAGAGAATAACACAGAGAATAAGTTATTCACCATAAAGGCTACTTTCTGCTGGTTCTGAGGCTGCCTTTGGATGAGAAGAATGGTAACTATGAAGGATATCACCAATAAAGCAAGTAGGCCAATACTCCAGGGCTCCAAGTTAGCAATGAAATGAATCCCATATGTAATGAGGACACTCAAGCCACAAATCAAGCAAGCTGTATGAAAAACAAAATTACAGAAAGAGGTCACTTAATCTCTGCGTTGAAGAGAAAGTGACTTTTAAGAAGAGTGATATCAAGCTTCAACATGTACTGTTGTTATGAATATGTTTAATTATATGAAAATGACTGCAGATTAGATCAATTCATCAAGAAGGATAAAAGCAGAGAAAGACACATGTATGGCTGAAAGAAGGCATGTTATCAGTAGATTTTTAATTATTTCTTTGGTATAATTCCACTGTAAATGGAATGCATGCCTGAGTTTGGACAGCCCAATACTTACCTAAGAGGCCCACCAAAAAGTTAACTATAGCTGCAGTCTGCTCAGTCGGTAAACTGGATGGATTAATCAAGGCCTGAAGATGGAAGCGATTCTCTTCTATCATGTTTATCTGTGACTCACTTACTGCAGATTCACTTCCAGCTGCAGCCAAAGCTGCTTTTTCTGGAGAGTGTTTTGGTTCTTCATAGGTGGGTTGGTACCTACTCATAAAACAGAAGAACAAAAAAACATTGATCATAATTCCAGATTTGAAGTAATATGACTCTAGGAATGTACTGAAGTACTAATTTTTTTTCAGTAGACCATTAGAACTTCCCAAGTTACAACTGCATTGAAACAGCATTATTAGTCACTATCATATATAAAAATTCTATGGCCAACTCACTTTTTGGATTGGTTTGTTTGGACATTTTAAAATTTTGGCAGTTTTTTAAGCTACCTGAATGCACCAATATCTCAAATAAATGACCAGTCCTGTACAGAAAGATAGGACAGGGTCTGGTAGACAACAGCAAAGGAAGAGTAAGGGATCTTATTTCTGACTTGCTTCCCATACTATAAGAGGCTTCTAACTGGCATTGACCAAAAACTGGCATCCACTTTGTTAGCTTTTAAGTGCATTTTTATAAATACATAAGGTATTAAGGTCCTTTTAAAATAAATAGGCTTCTCTTTTAAAGTGTGAATTATTGCAACAATGAATTTGAGCTGAATTTAAACTGTTACACTTTTCAAAGTTAATTACTTAGCCTCAAGTAATACAGGCTGACTTCTTAAAATAAAAAGAGCAATACACAATAAAGTGAGCTGTAGCTAGTCATACCTAATTCCATAGCCTCACAAAAATGACCAATACCAGAGTTTTACTGAAAAGTAAATAATCAAAGTTATTACTTTCATTTACTTTACTGAGAAGGAAAGTATTTATAATCTCACATATTGAGAGATAATATTTTAACTCTCTTCTAGGGCTACCACATCTTAAAACACTTTTCCAGTCCCGTATTTCTGACTAGGAAAATACAAAGTAACTATTTGAACTTGTTCATCCTGTGAACCACCTAGAACACCCACACCTTTCACATATAGTCCCCAAAATGCAATATGCCTGATGTAAAGCATAGATGCTATCCATATACAAGTATCATTCACTGAATTCTATACTCAAACTTATATTTAGTACCTTTGGGACTAATGCTTGGACCAATACTTCTTCTGGAAAATAAAGGGTTTCTAGATTTCACCAGAAGCTTAACCCAACTCACAGCCATACATATGTAACAATATACCATTGTTTTCTTTGAGGAGTCAATGCTTAGAAACCATTTATATGTTTACAGCTACTGGCTATCTAGCAGAAAACATGTCTTCTCTTTATTTACTGAACAACCCAAAAAAACCCCCACAGTAGAATACAAAGGATGTTTTTGGCTCACCTAAGAATGAGGACACAGGTTGCCACAAGGGAGTAAGCAAGAAGTGTCCCAATCGACATCATGTCCACTAAAGCCTTTAGGTCAAACAGAAATGCCATTACAGCTAAAAAAAGAAAAGAAATGGGAAAAATTCCAGGAGACTGACATAGAATTGTAGAATCATTCACACTGGTAAAGAAGTTTAAGATCCTCAAGCCTAACTGTAAGTGCCAAGATTAATATTATAGATATATTAAGCTAAGATTTTAAAATCTGTCCAGTGTAACTTACTGTTTTACTGACAGCAATATGAGCAAAATCACGATAATCCTTAAAACCACATTTTTGAAGCTACTGCTAACATTGCAAATGTAATTCCCTACAGCTGGTAATCTCATTCATATAGGTAGGCACTGATGAGTCATACAGTCATGCTGCACAATCAAATGCTCATATTGGACTTTTTCAGCTTTAAGTATTTGCACAGATATTGTTGAATTTGGGCCACATTAAAAATACATTTTTATAGAATGAAATTCAGATCCTGCGGCAGAATCTCATCAAAGCTGAAAGGATGGATCCCACTGCACATCTGAGAAAAAGTCATTGTGATGTAAAATTTCTGCTGAGCTGGGAAAGAGCTCTACATGAAAAGGACTTTCAGGAGTTGTCTCAAACAAAATAGTTTTGTGGGAATTTTTTAATGGTTATCTTAATAAAAATAGTTTTCAATTCACCCTCAGGAATGAGCAGTAACATTGCTCAAGAATTAATATTTTTATATCACTGAACTTAGAGCAGAAACTTCCATGACAGTGGAAGTAATTATAGAAATCTTGTGTTTATAAAAGCTAATGCTACATTCATTTGGAAATTCTGGAATATCTTTTTTTGGCTATGCTGTTTTCACACAGAAGCATTATTAATAAAGAAATTAGGAGAAGCTAATCAGTAATGAAAAGCTAATTTCAATTGATTTGAAAAGTTGACATGTGAATGATGACATGACATTTGAATGATGACATGGGCTCAAAGAGCATCTTAAAATATTTGTATTTTATTAATGTTTTTGAGAAGAAGATTTTTTGAATCATCAGTAATCTCAAACTCAAAAGAAACTATTAAATGTCTTTTTAGATGCCTATATAGTGTTTATACACTGTATACACTGTGTATATATCCAAATTATTTTATATTCAAAATTAATTATGATTTTAATATAGAATTTTTATTTAAATTTTAAATATTTAAAACATTTATAATTCTATATGAAAATATTTATATTTCATATTTATGGTATGCATTTATTCATGTATTTGTAAACAGCTGCCTACATGCACAAACACATGGACACATGCTTCCCTGGTATTTGATCCAAAATGTGATTTCCTGAAAACGGGACTCCTGGATTACAGAACTTTAACATAACCTGAGAGTCTCTATTTCCAATTAAGAAAGACCATCCTGTTTTCTTTAATGAGAGTGGACATTCCTAAATCCAAAAAGTAATTTGCAGTGTAGATTTTTTTAATACCTCTCTGCTTTTTATGCTCTGAAGAGCAAAGCTGAGGAAGAACAGAACCTACTAAAACCTCATGTACAATAGCTATATTTAATTTTTAATCCTAGGTTTAAAAGGCTACTCTGTAGCCTGGACATTATTTAACTTCAGAAACAAAGTGAAAAATGTCTGCAAGTTTCTTCTTAGTAGTTCTTCTCTACTAAAATAAATAAATAAATAAATAAATAAATAAATGGCAGAATATTTCTTTTTCCACCTTTCTTAATTTTACTCTAAGAGACAACAGTAGGTCCATTTATGGTGAAAGTGGACTGACACCAAAATATTCTGCCGTGTGCAAAGGTGTGCCATGGTGATTACCACCGGTGGAAAGGTCAGTCACATCATAACACGTGAAGGTTGCCTCAGCTGTAGTCTTGACTTGATAACCTTAATTAAATGTCTTATCTCCTTAACATTTCTTACAGCTGTAAAACTATTCATGCTACAAATGCATAGAAAAGTCAGATAATATAAGCTGTCACATACATCCAGAACTATTCTATCAAAACTGTTTATGACCACAAAATATCAAATATGGATTTTTTAAAAAAAAAAAAATAGAAGAAATTACTCTTTCTCCAGCAGTAGGTAAAGCTGTTTTCCAGTGTTGATGCACCAAATTCCCCGGATTGTCTAAAAGCAGTCCAATGTCAGCTGCTGCAGAGCTACAGACAGGGCTGTATAACTGTATCAATCATTTTCCCAGCTGGTAATACACTATTCTTTCTTCTTATCATAACTGTGATTTCACATAAAGATCTTGATTTCATCCCACAAAACTGCACTTCCAAATTCTTATAGGAGAATACGTCAATAAGATAAATTCAAATAAAATTAAGTTGAAATAATAAAAGTAATGCTATGCAATCTATTTTTACTCTGGCCGAAGAAAAGGGAACTGATAATAACGCTTCATGTGGGAACTATCTAGACAATGACTGTGTTTTTCTGATCTATTGTCAAGTATGCAGTGTGAGCAGTTCCAGTCTCCTAGCATCTGAGGATGATCCTGACTATAAATAAAAATATTATAGTCTCATGCCTCAACCTCTTATTCGAGATTACTTTTAGGCAAGGTTGATAAAAGTTCTAAGGCATATATTTGATATTTGAATTACTTAAAAAACATATTTATTTGCCTTTGAGCTAAATACTTCTAAAGCTTCCAGTTCTCCTGGGCAATTAGACATCCCACTAAAATGACGATGAAATTTGGGCATAGCTATACGTACCTCTGCAAGAAGTATGAAGAAAAGTGAGAGTTGTACGTTAAGAACTTATAAGGAGTTGGCAATGGTTCCCAAAATATATGTAGGCATGTCTGTGTATACATATATGTGCACATGAGACCCCAACACACATATGCCCTCAACCACAACTTGGTAAGCCTATACAACAACAACCATTTTCTTTGGAAGAGAATTTAAAAAAAATCTTTGTAGTTTACAAAAAAGTTGATCCCGCTGCAAATGTAGTTTTTTTCCTTATATCTCATAATAAAAAATGTGACAGTTATTTCCCCCCCATTATAGATGGGACAAATATATTAGGTCTACATCAGACAAGAAAGCCCTCTCAGTAGAGCATTAGCCTAAGGGACTCAGATTAAGCAACAAGCTTATTCACCATACAGGGGTTAATATAAAAAAAAATAAAAAAAATAAAAAAAAAAATTGAATTCTGTGACATTAAGGTCATCACCACCACCATGATTGGCTTGATCTGGAGTTCTTACACCCATTGATTACTCAGTAATTTTGTTCCCATTGTACATGCAAGGGAAGTTAACAAGCAGCCCTTTTCAAAAATATACCATGCACGTGCATAGAGTGTTGAAATCTCAGTTTTAAGTAACACGGGCTTTGAGAGCTTACCAGAGATGACCCCTGTTGTCAAGGTGGCAGGAACTGGTGCCTGCCTCTTATTCACTTTGGCAAGAAAACTAAAGAGTAAACCATCACGTGCCATGGCAAACAGAATTCGGGGCAAAGGGAACATAGAGCCGAGAAGACTAGAACAGAAAAATGTATAGTTCAAGTACAGGTTATTAAAAGCACAATGCTTTACTGGTAAACCCAGCTACACAAAAAGAAAGCTTGGAGGAGTTAATGGGTTTAGGTATAGTTTTGTTTAGGCTCTGTGTTGCTGCTCTTGGGATTTTGTTTGGTCGACTGATGTTCTTGGTTTTGGGTTATTGTTCATTTTGACCCTAGGCTTTGAAAGTACTTGAGTAAAACCAACAAGTAAAAATCTTGGTAGAGGTAGAGAAAAGTTTTACTGGTATACTACTTCACCTAGCAACAAGCAAATTTGATCATTTCAGTCCAAAGCAAATCAAAGCTGCACAACAGTGGTTTATTTCCATATATGCAACATGTTTAGCAGTGCACCTTTCTTCACAAGGATCAACTCTTAGTCTCACCTGCTACTGCACCAGACGATAGAGTAGCAACTAGTGGGGTCTTCGTTTTGGAATTGATTTGAGCTAGACATTTGAAAAGCAACCCATCCTTCGCCATAGCATAGATTACACGTGGTATTGGGAAAATGGATCCAAGAAGACTGAGTAAAAAGCAAACACATGCAACATGGCAAACACAATTCATGCAGAATTGTATTCGTGGACAAGATAAAAAAATGTTAATTAATGGCACATAGAGAAACAAAACGTATGGTTGTAAGACAAAACCAGAAAGCCCCATAGCCCAAGGTACTACAGATCAGACACAAATAGATTTTTTTTAACTGCAAAGATGATTTATTATTATTAAATTAATTTAGGTAATGAAATTTCTTCATCAGACAGAATCCAAATTAACAAGACAATTCTTGCCATCACCGTAGTTCTTGGTTGTTAATGGACCAGGAATATGTTCTAGATCACACTAACTATGCAATTAAGCTTTAGTCTTCCTGGAGAAAGTCTGTCAGTCAGCAGCAACAAATAAATAAGCATAAGCAGTATCCCTAACACTCTATATTTCCATGTAAGCCTGCTGATTAACAGTAATTCAAAGTAAGCACCATACAAATTTACTTGGGCAAATTAATTATTTTGATTAAAGCACCTCTAGGCAAGCTCCATTAAGACTTTTCTTTGGAAGAAGTAAAGCTAATTTTATTTAGATTTGTTATTAGCAGAACACATAAAGCTTTTAAACCATTGATAACTTGAAGCTCTTAAACATTCTTCTTAAATTAGGTGGTTCCTTTCTCTCAAAAAGAAATACTTTTAATTAAGAAAACAAAATGTGAAATCATAGTGAGTATAACCTCTGCAGCAAGCACACAGGTTTTTAACCAGGTGAAGGGTTTCCTTTCCTTCTTTAGAGAAACAGCTATATCACTTAAAGAAGGTACAGCTCTTACATACTACAGGTGCTAGGTACATCCAGTAATGCTTGTGAGACACAAGTATGAAGGGCAGAGAGGAGAGAAATTTTATTGCAAATGAACTGATTTTGATTTATGAGTGTATCTTTCTCAAAGAAGCTCAAGAAAATGACTCCTTACCTACATAAACTCAAGTAAAAGATTGGCATCAGCATTTTTCTACCCCTAAATTCAAGTATCAAGCAATTTTCTATCTTATTAAAGTGTTTGTATCATATTACAATGGGGTGTAATATATTCGAACACATACTAATACATATTGTGCCCTCGCTGATCTTTTTAACCAAAATAATATGTTAAGGTTACATTCACAGTTTCACAAAGAGTAATAAATTATAATATTTTCATAGCTATAATCTACATCTCAAATACCCACACAGAAACCACAGGAAGGGATGATGTCAGAAGACAGACTGGCTACTGGAGGAAAACAGAGACAGCCAATGAAGATGAGGAGTGCAGCTACTTAATCATGTCTTCAATTTTGCCTGCAAATACACAGTGCCCATAAAGCTGCTGAGTCACTGGGAATGGACAGAGCAAAAGGACAAATGGGTGAGGTTGACTTTGTCAATTAATAAAGATAACTTGCAGGTCATATGTTTGAAAAGACTTACTTATATTTAAAAAAAAAAATTGGCGCAGTAAGTTTCTGCCAAAGAGGTAGAGTTCAATAACAGTACAGTTAAAAAAAAGGAACCTAAATTAATACAGCTACTGTCATGTAGACCTGCTTAAGTTTAAGACTTGTTTATAATACTTATTATTAATTCTTTGCATGGACTGAGACTTCAAAATGAACACATGAACATACGTAAAAATGTAATATATTATTCATCAGCTTTTCCCAATAGAATTAGTATTTCAATGTCTTTACCTTGTAGACAAAGCACAGAGGGATCCCACTGCTACAAGATATTTAGCAGGACCCCATCCAACATATTCAAATGCTACTGGCAGAGGACTTTTCTCATCTAGCAGATAGTATGGCATCATAAGTGTCAGTGCAGCTGAAACCCCAAAATAGGCCATGAAGCAGACAAGTAGGGACACCACAATTCCTGCGGGTATGGCTTTCTGAGGATTCTTGACCTCTTCTCCTGAAAAGAAAAGAAAATGCCCCACCAAAAAAAAGAAAAGAAAATGCCCCTTCAGCTTTAAGAGATAACATCAAAGACAAATGACTTGTTAATCAAAGTCATGGGAATTGTATCCATAACAGAAGTTTTAAAAACCTGAGTAAAAGAAACTGAGACACACAGAACTCAGTATTTTGTTGTCAGAAATAGTGTTAAAAGAGTGGTAAATTAAAGGTCATAAAACACATTGTATATTCAGAGTACTCCAAGCCCATAATTTTTAGTTATTTACCTACACTGTCAATGTACTCATTCCCTATCAGCCATTAGGGAAGACAGAGAACCTTATCTCAGAGAAGTGTAAAAGTGAGCAGGTGATTAACATTATTCAAGCAGGAAAATTGCATACTAAGCACTTTCCAGACTTAGAAAGCAGCAATCATTCCTTTAGAAGAGGAATTAAACAAGCAGAATTTTCTCCTTCTTCTCAGAAAGACAGCCATGTTCAGGAATAAACTTATAATCATTCTACATCAACTGAAAGAGGTTTGGAAGCAAAGTAAGAAGAGTTGACAGATTATATTGTTTGTGATTCTTTGGGGTTTTTTTGCAAAAATCTCCCCACGCTAAACATATATACCCACACTTATAAATACTATACCAGTTGTTGCAATGCAGTCAAATCCAACAAAAGCATAAAAACAGGTTGCAGCACCAGCCAATGTTCCTGTGAAATGGTATGGCATAAAGCCACCATTCCCATACATGCTCGTCACGTTTTCATAGGATGAGCGGTTCCTATAAAGAACAAAAGTACAGCAGAATTACAATCTTTTTTTCTCATTATTGGTAGGATAAATACCTGCACCCTCCTACCCTTGAACTCTGAAAAAAAAGTTTAAATGTTCTCATCATGACAGAGGTCTGCTTTACAAAACTGAACGCAATGACATTTTTATGTCCAAGCTTGTAAGAAAGAAAAATAACAGCAAAAGGAAGAATATCTGAATCAAATAACTATCATCTTACTTGCTTTGAAGTTTGTGAGAAAACATTAAAACACCAACAGTGTTTATTATAATAAAGCATGTGTAAGAGAAAACTGCTTAGAATATGAGCAAGTAAATAGATTTTTAAAAATTACTCTATTACTGCCGTAAGGTTTCTGAGATATTCTTCACTTATCTTCCAGTTGTCAACATCACCTTTCACAAAACCAGAAATCATAACGAAGAATAGGACCAAGATGTTAATAGCAGTGAATATTTTATTCACCCATGCAGACTCTTTTACTCCAAAAGATAAAAGACCTGTAAAATAAAAATATTTTATAGATATGAATGGCCTATTATACTAATAAAATGGCATTTTAAAGAAGGGATACATGTAAAAGAAGGTGTGTGTACATATATATATATATATATATGTAAGTACTGTGAATAATACTGCAAAAGCATCACCAGATTTAAAAAAAAAACATTATCACAAACTTGCTAGACTTTTTCAATAGCATGACAACAGGAAAATATATTGGAAACTACAGAAGAGAAAGCTTCTTCTTTAAGTATTTAACAGTATTTTTAGCAATGGCTACATTCTACTTCTCTGAGATGCCGATCCATCTCTCTGTTTTATGCCATGGAGTAAGAGTAGTTACAAGAATTCTATGCTTTGTAAAAACAGATTGGTAGAATATATTCCTTACAGAAGAATTATCTGTTAGACTAAGAAAACAAGCACAATTATTAAATTAACAATGTAAATGATTGACTCTACATTTTTCAGGGCACATCCATCAAAGTCCTATGTCCTTGCTCATTAATAAAAGCTTTAAAAGAAATGCACGCCTCCTCTTTGCAACACTGATGCATAGAGATTCTAGAAAACAGTTAGACACCAAATACACATGGCTTTATATTACAGAGTAGAGCATTTAAACAAGCTAAAAGTTATTCCATCAGGATTCTATTTTATCATTAGATTTTTAATAGTTTTAAGTATTAAAGTTTAAAGCATTAAAGCAATTTAATGAAACAGGCAGTGAGCAGATCAGAAAAAATTAAATACAATTGGAAAGTTTTCACAAGTCTCTTGCACTCAAAGTATTACTATTAATATCACATACATACTTTCCCTCATTATTTAGAGATTAAGTCTGAAAATTTTAAGCCTCTCAAAATAAAGTCTAAAAAGTTTCTGACTTTGCTAATGAGATATTTGCTATCTTATCAGAACACAGAAATTATCTTGAGCTTCTAAACTTTTCTTCTCCAATGATATTTTTATTGAAATAGATGTATGCTTTCTTCAGCTCAGTTTTTGCCCAAAAGGCAGTGTCTCAATCAGCTTAATGCAGTGTGAATCATAGTATGTGCATTTTTAAAGCCCTTTCGTTATCCAAAAAAACAAAACACCACACAAAAAAACCCAAATCAAACAAAAAAAACCCTAAAAAAACAAACAAGAAAACCACAACAACAAAAACAAAACAAAAAACCAGAAAAAAACCGCCAAAGCCCAAACCCCAGATTTCTGTGTACTTTCCCTTGTGCTTCCCTCGTTCTGTAAAACATCACCTGCTACTCCTATGATTCAGCTTTACACAGCTCACAATCCAATTACTGTATCATGCCCCTTCTTTCAGCAGCTGGGAATTCCACCCAGTTCACTCACTGGGGGTTTGGTTTCCTATCACAGACACCTGGAGAGGCAATTTGCAGTACAAATGTGAAAGAAGGGAAGAAGAAATGATGGTAGGGATGAAAAGACAGGACACAAATGAAAACACAGGAGTGGTGATGAACAACAGGGGAAACATTTCCTCTTTTTTCAAGAGCTTCTAATTCTTATGTTCTGAAGCTCCAATGGGAGTGGAGAAAACATAAAAGATGTCAGCATCTAAACTAGGACTGTGTAGTTTGGTTTGTGGAATTTCAGTGCTCTCCTTTCAAGAGTGTTATTTTTTGCTCCTTTATTTGGAAGAGGAAACTGAAAGGTCCACTCCAGTTATATTCCACATTCATTCCCAACCCTCCTGAGGACATAAGGGTCTGAACTATAGATCCTATAGGCAGCTCTGAGCCACAAACATGACAGGATAGTGGACTAAACCTAGTCCTCTCCCAGGTCTTCCTAAGTATAGGAAGCCATTCTTTTTTGTACAGAGACCTAATAAGCCTTCAGATGCACTGGTCACTCATCCTAGCAGTAGGTAGAGCAGAAATGTTTTCCTGTGACAAAAAAAGAACCCACTCAGAACAAGAGAGCCAGAAAACAGGTTATAAACGTATAACTTAGTTTTACTTTCCAGAGAAGAAAAGCTCCTGCTTTGGTTTAATCCAAAGAGAGACTGAACATGACACGTACATGAGATATGGTTAAGCCTTCTACTGAATATTGAAAAGCTTCTAGTATTGCCTGAAAACAAGCTGTACACTTTAGAATACACTTCCTGCTTCCTTCACTTCCAGAGGCAGGCGGAACATTTCCACGTGGTAAATAATTGTTAAATGCAAAGATGGAAATAAGTTGCAGTATTTTTGAGCCTTCTGATCCCTCAAATAGCAGGTAGCTAGGGTCAGTGTTTGCAATTTAAAAGCACGATACATGAGTAAAGACAAAAACAGGACTTGGAAGAATAGACAGTAAAGGTTTACTCAGGTTTCAAACTAGGCTTTTGGTCTATATAAGTACCTTGGGGTGCCCTTTAGGTCAAATAAACTCTAGGATAAACAATTGAAGACTTAAAAAGGGGAACGTTATTATATACCAAATAAGTGAACAATTTAGATGGAAAAACCCCATTACAAATGGGTAATGCCCACTACATGTGCAATATATAATTTAAGGAGACCGCATCACCAAACTACAGAGCTTAACCTCCAGGCCACTCTGAAAGCATTTATTGGCAATAAAGCCATGAAAACACAGAGACTTGTGTAATTTTCCTGTTACCGTCAATCTCTATCATGGGTTTTATAAAAAAAGTACTGACAAGTGATTAATTCATGTCTCGGTTTCAAGAGAAGAGGGTGCATGTGAAAATTTTATTATATACATTTAATTAACAGAGCCATTCTGCCAATACCAAATGTGCCTCTGAACTTCTTTAAGGTGTTTCTGGTGAAAAACCCTAAAATTTAGCACTTTGATCTGTAAAATATCACAACCACCATAAACTAAATCGTACATTCTTACCCGATAAAAGTAATATAAGTAATACAGCGAAGAAGTCAGGATACTCTGCTAGTCCAGAGTAATTAATTTTGAAGTAGGCACTGAAGAAATGACCAATCCGTTTTCCAAGAAGTTCATCAAAGGTGCCACTCCAGGCTCTTGCTACACTTGATGTACCTTCATAAAACACATGCATGTTTAGGGTTTTACATCCCTACTGTGGGACACAGCTGCTTCTACTGAAAAAGAAACAAAACTTAGCTTGTTGCTACTTGTATTTGAAAAAGCAGGGCCTGTGATGTTTGTTTTGCTGAAGAATTTTTATGTTTAAGAATTTTGGTTATTAAATGGTAACAAGTTTTTCTAGAACTAAAATATACATTTTTCCCCTCATTTAGTCCTAAAATAGTGCAGACATTATTTCTGTGTCATTTATGCCTGATCCTGGAAGAAGCTTATTTCTAGAATTTCAATATGACATATGTTAAACAATAAAAAAGTAACGTAAGAAAGCACTTTAAGAATGAACGTGAAGGAAAGTTTGCCTACCTGTAATAAAGGAAAAAAAAACACTTTACTAGCAAGATATATACTACTGGAGTCTGAATTTAAAATTAATACTCTCTTGTGGTAAAGAGTGCATGGCCAAATACAATTTATTTATATACACTTCTCTCATTTAATACATTTTAATACAATACTGGGGAAGATCAGTTTTGTAATGATTTGAGTAACCATACTGTAGGCATACATCTAAAGCTAGGAATGCTCATACAGAATATAATAGAAATTTGGAACACATTATTCCTCCCGGAGGATTAATTTTTAAATCCAAAAATGTTATCCCTGCTGAAGCACTGAAATATCTATTTGACTGTGCCACATAAGCATTGATTTTATTCCCATCTGGTCAACTTTGTATTTTGTGGGATTACCTGATAGGACAGCAGTTAATTAGCAAAAGGATACAATAGTAAGTTAGTACTTAAACACCATGACTTTACTATAAGATACTATTGCGGAGTCCTTGTAAATGTCTTTGCTGTGTATATTCAGAAAAAAAATGATTCTCGATTTTACTGAGATTATTTTTGCTGAACAAGGATGGCAAGTAAGTCCTGTTTATTCTTGTGCATTATCACTGAATTGTCTGACACAATCTTCATAAAAGGTATGCGATTCATACCTGTTAAACTGTTACAAAAATAACTTGTAAAATCCCTGTTTGCAATGGTGAATGCACAGAAGGAAATAACCTAATCAAATTATTTTGGTTATTTCAACTCAGCAGGACTAAAAAGAAACAGGAGTTAAGCATAGAGACAGAAAAGGAAAACAGCCTTAAGACCATATGTTCTATCTGCTGTCTCAGATACCCCTGGGACCAGTGTTTGCTCTTAAGCTTACCTATAATATAGGATAAAATGAGATTCCAGCCAGTGATAAAAGCCCACAGTTCACCTACTGTAACGTAAGTGTACAAATATGCAGAACCAGTCTTGGGAACACGAGCACCAAACTCGGCGTAGCAGAGACCTGCCATCACAGATGCAAGGGCAGCAATGAGGAAAGAAACAACGATACTAGGTCCAGAATCAGACTTGGCTACTTCTCCAGCAAGGACATAAACACCAGCACCAAGGGTACTTCCTACGCCCAGGGCTATAAGGTCCAATGTTGATAAGCATCGGCACAACTTGGTGTCCTCGAGACTCTCGCCATCGATGTTCTTCTTCCGCACCAGACACCGAATAAAGGACAGAGCTGGTCCACAGGGCAACATGGCGGATGTAGAGCTCTGAAATAAAGGAAATTATATTTGCAGTATGCAAAAGGTAGTGCAGACTGTGGTAAAATACAATGGGAAAAAGTATTTGTGTGAAGAACTTTAATCACATCTACTCACTAATATATTCACACTGTTTTGTGACAATAAATAAGATGGCATGTGCTTTTTCCCCAGGAAACAACTTAGAGATATACTATTTCTAATTTTACATGTAGCACTTATGTCCCCAGGGAAAGAGATCCATTATCTTTAGGTTTATTACCTTGCCGTAAAAAAGAAAAAATGTTTCTAATTATCTGATAATGGCCACTTCTTAACCACTTCTAAAACAGAAGCAGCCTATTACCTCGTATATCATAGAGCCTTTTAAGATAAGGATCAACACCAACATAAATAAGGGGTTTGGGGATCTGAAACTATAACTATAAACAGAAAGAGTTTAAAATACATTATTCAATATCCTTTTGTCTTCAGATACATAGCTTTTGCCCTTAGAATTTGCCTCAGTAAGAACTGCTTGAAAGCAGATTAAAATAGAGTTTCTACTCACTCATGCACTGAAATTTCCCAGATCTAGTTATACTTACGAGAAATCTTGCACACCTCTGCCTAACAATCATCTAACAAAACCTGATAAGCTAACTGCTCATCCCATGCCAGCTGCAGCTCTTCAGCAGTCTGAGTGCCCGGCTCAGTGTGGGATGTGATCTGCTCTAGCACACAAGCTCAGAATCTGTGACCAACCTGGTTCTGGAGGCGAGCAGTACTTCTCTGGCCTGTGATATGAGTGCCTGCTAGAAACAGCAGGGATCCAGCTTCCCAACTAAAATAAATGGTCACTGAGGGTCCAAAGCTTCTGCTTCAGAGGGAGGACATGGGCATCCCATAGAAAATAGTATTTTAAAGAGGCAACATTAATAAAAGTTCTGTCTTTATGTATTTGTTTGAATTGTATTGTTGATGGCTAAGAGTATGGTAAGAATAAAGCAATACCATCTGTCTTCTTTCCAAACTGGTGTTTTTCTTTGCAACTCATACCACAAATATCTGTACTGTATGATTTTTTTAAGTGAAACCCTCCTGGGAACTGACATCCATTTCATTTAGTGGAAGATATTCTGCTGGTTTATTCCTTCCTGGTCTGTATCAGCTTCCTAGAACAGTAAAGGACATTTCTACTCACACTAGTTCAATCCATTAAAAGTGATGACTTCGTATTAAGATGCATAGCTCAATTAACAGTGTTTGATCCTAAAACAGAGAGTCGGAAGCAGAGAGTATCAGGAACTCTGCCATCCCTATACAAGATTGCTTGGGGAAAAAAAAAGTCACCTGAGACGAGAAAGAACATTTTCACCCTGTTGCTGTAATAACTCCCCAGGTACACTCAAACATGCCACTTCTGCCTTCAAAGAGCACCCTTAAGAAAAAAGGTCTCCATTCCCTTTTAAGTAAAGGGAATTTGACAATGGATAGTGAATGGACTTGAACAGCTGTGGACAGTGATGCTTAATCCCCTTAGATAGGTGGTATGTGGCCCAGGACAGTGGGAGGAGGCAGACCTGCAAGTTTCCAAAGCTCTGCTGAAATTAGGCAGTCCTTTCAGCACATTCGACTCCCAGAGACAAGAACCTGCCCATGGTACATTCACCAGTTACAGAACTGCGACGATATTCCTGTCGGTGGAGATCCACAATATCTTCTAAGGGAATTAGCATTGGACTGTACAGGCAAAGTTCCCTGCTGTGTCTCCTGAGATGCCATCTTTAGGAACAGCAGCCTTTCTTCGGGCCTGAGGCACTCCACTCCCACATAGCCAGGTTTATTTTTCCTGGGCTGTACTTAGACAAATATTCTGAGGCCACTTTTTTTTTCCCTAATGACAGTTCTGAAGCTGTAGCAACCACTTAGGATGTTATATTAATATGCTCATTAGTCTGCAGCCCATGTGACATGCAGCAATGAATGCTCTTGTGACTCCATGCCCTTCACCTTAGCAATTTCAATGTTGCAGAAACACAGCATTTTTAAAGGAATTATTTCTCCCTCCCTCCAGATAATATTTCATTTGGAAAAAATACTCTGGCAGATCTTGTTCTCAGACCACTAAGGAATTTCCAAGACTCTTGTTATTCAAATGGCATCTCAGACTGTTTTGTTTCTCTGCCATCTGGGACACTAAGTCCTGAAAATTGTACAGCCATTTACTGCAGAGGGCAGTAAGTGATACTATGTTTTTTCTTTGCTGAGAAGAAATCCTTATGGCAAAATAGGAGGAGTTTTTCTGCTTCTGATTTCTGCTTCTTGGAGAGAGGAAGGCTAGTTCTTGCTAGCCACAAGCCAGTAAAAGACATTTGCTCTGATAGAAACTCAGTCTTACTTCTTTAGCCTTTAGAAACTGGAGCACAACAAAAGACAAAGTTCAATATACAAACTTTGTGTCTGTAGAGGGGAAAAAAAAACACCTCACGTGCACGGCAAACTTCTTTTTCTAAGTATATCCATCCTAACATGGACTTGGCAAACACACGTTCTTTTACAACAACAATATTTAAATCTGCTTTGACTGCTTCACAGTCATATAAAATCTACCATTTCTGCAAATTATTTTTCATGTAATAATAAACTAACCTAGCCTCCTATTACACACAAAACTCAAAAAGTATGTGGACATTGGAGCAAAAAAAAAAGGTAACTTACATAATGTGCCAATGATTTTATTTCCAATAAAATAAAATTTTAATTTAATTGTCTCATACATGTTTTAATTTAGTACACATTAAACCCAACCTACACGGGGAAAATCCAAAGTTTTGCTCCAGTTGCCATTCAACTTTTCTCACAAAATTTTCCATTAAAAATTCTAATAAAAATCTCACATGGAAAGCAAATGTTATAAATCAATATGAAACCTCTGAAAGTTTTAATACTGCTTTGAGATTTATGTTTAATGATTTTTGAAACCAAAATAAGATAAAGATATTTTATTCAAAACTATTCTGTTGAGCTAGTATTATGCAACATACTGTTAATTTTAGATGCAGTAGTTAAACATTTTAAACTGCATACCAATTAAGAATAAAATACTCCAATCAGTTTGTAACATATTGAATATATACTATTGAATATATACTAGCTAATACAGATTAATTTAGCATCTTTTTTTCAGCCTCATTTTTCCTGAAAAACCTGTAAAAGTTTATGAAAATTTTTTCCTATTATGTACATGTAACCTTATTCAAAATAGCAGTATTACATTTATTAGATCTTGTGAAATAAGACACAGGTAGAAAATTAAAAGAATTCAGAGACGAAGCAAAACTAGATACAGTCTATGATGTGCATATGTGTATACATATGCACAGAAAATGCATTATTTTAGTACAAGTGTCCTAAAGGTTCCTGTAGTGCCTGAGACTTTCACAAAACTCTTAACGGCTTGAAATATTTAAAGTAGAATATTTCAATAATAAACCTTAAAATTAGAAAGCAGCACCTGTAAAAGAAGTATAAGATGCATAAAAGGGAAAAGCAAAGAAAGTTTTATCGTTCAAAAGCAGAAACACCTTCTAGTCAGATTGGGAAGGAAAACATAACTACATCTTCTATATATTAACATTGAATTTTTACTTCACCGAAGACAGAAACGTAAACAAACTGCACACCATGGCTCTTGCTACTCCAACAGCACATAATTTAAAGGCAAGGTTTCCTAAAATAACCCAGGTTGCTTTCAGGTTACTTCTTTCAGCAGTAAACCTCATTACTAACCTGATTCAGAGCAACTTCTGCTAGGTAAATTTCTTCTCCTCTTACTCAGTCCTGAACTCCTGCTGCCATAAATGGAAGAGTAATGACATAAAGTGTTTTTATTAAAAGACTTGCTTTAAAAAGCCAGCTCCAGGTGGTGTGGGGACGCTCGGAGGGGGTGGAGACTTCGCACGACCAGGTGATTGGAGGGCTGCGAGCCGGCCAGGTATTTATCAAGCAAGCAGGCAAACAAGCAGGGAGAGAGGGTCTTGCTGGTGTTCAGATAAACAATATCTACTGTTTTCATGACAGAAAACAACTTAAATGCCAATTCCTTGACTCGATCTTCTCGAGTGTGGCCCGGCTAGCTCAGTGATGAGGTTTCTCCTCACTCGAGTTTCGAGCCAGCATATATTTGTGAGATTCACTGATTTTCTTCAAGAATTCAAGTCTATAGAGCGAGTAAAGAAATCAGGGGGGGACTCTCTCTCTGGTTTGCATTCCACAGTTTATTTCTGTGAAGGGGAATCCAAAGGACGAGAGACCCAGGATTTGAGGTCTGGGGGGGGGTCTCTTTTAACAGGATTTCTTGGAGGGAGGGAACATCAGAGAAAGAACCAATTATTTTCTCAGTTAGTACATCTTACAAACTTTCTACAAATCAAGGTTACACACACCAAGATAAGAAATAACAGATACCAACTTCTTCAAATGCCCACAAAAGTGTAAGAGTATTCTCTACGAAGGGGCAGAGGAGGAGAGAGGGGGCCTGGTTTCCTGGCAACACAGGGGGGAAAGAAAGGGAAGGGAAGGTAAGCATGCCCTCTCAGCTTCCATAGTTTAGAGACATTCTGGGACAGGAAAATAGAGTTACAAACTTCCGTGTTGGAAAGAAGGGTTCTCTTCTCCCAGCCCCGTGCTTTCCTGGGCTAGAGAAACTTCAAGCAGCTGGAAATGCCAGCAGGGTCTTCTCTTTACTCTCTCCGGCCTCTCGCCGTGGGGCTGAGGAGAGAAACTTCAGTAACCATGGTAACTTGACACCAGGTAAACAGGGGAAAGAAAAACTGGGGGGGGCGGTGTGTGGAAATAACAACTAAAAGATGGGAAAAAATACATTTCAAGCTATCAACTACAACAATTCCTGAATTTAAACACACCTGTGTCAGGGAAACTATTCAGACATCCTGAAGGAAATGTATGGGAAAATCCCACTGTGATACCAAGCAAAGTCCTTCCATTGCCCGTGTGAAAAACAGTTTTTGAAGCATATTGAAGGATGCTTTGCAATGTTTTGAGACTGGAGTAAATTTTAGAAGAATATAATTTCAAAAGTATTGCTATGGCTAGAAGTAACACAGAAGGCAATATATTTACAGAGATGGGTTAGAGCCCATTCTGTTGAACTGGGGTAGGTGTACCATAGATTATATTCTCCTTTATATGACTTGAAATGAAAAATGCTGATGACTGGACTTAGAACAAGCCAAACCTTCCTGTGACACAATGAATAAATAAACCTCAGCTTCTTAAAAATTAGCTTCCAGAATAAACCAAACTCCTATGTATAATTTACAGCTGTATTTTTATTACTTCCAGTGGCGGACAACCCCGCTCCAAACATGTAGTAGTATTCCCAGCCAGTATTATTCACAGGATATTGTTTCCTTCTAAATACTCATGTTTCCATCTCTTTATTTTTGTTCAGCTAACATAAGATATACCTTGCAGAGAGAAGTGCTATGCTTCTCATCATTTAAAGGTCTTTCCGAGCAAAATAGGTAGAAAAACACATTGTGTGGTAGCCCGCTGCAACTTTCTCTCAGCTTTTACTTTTGCTGTTGTGTAAAGTCTGCCAGTGCTCCAGAAGCAGAGAAAGTTCCTCCTTTTAGCTTCATGAATAGCCCTACTTTCTGCATCCACATGTAAGGAAAGAATACAAGCTCTCCTCAGCTTTCCCAGATCCAAGGAGAAATGCATCCAATAAACTGCGCTCCACAAAGATGGACTATGTTTCAAGACCAGCTTACATTACCCAAGGCAATCATCTTTTTACAGGCAAAAACATATTAAGAGAAAAGGTCTTTTTTGCTGTAGGTCTGCTGATGACAATGTTAATGCTTCTCCTCATGTTGATCTCATCCTTGTTAAAGATGAACTTTATCTCTTTTGCAGTTAATACACAGTCAGAAGATAGAAACAAGAAGTTATGCTACAGGTTAGGTTTCTTGTGCAGAAATGCATGACAACCACTTTTAAGGAACATCAATCTGACCTGTGACAATATCTAGGCATTTTTTTACTAAACTAGCCCTCTCTAAATAGTCCATGAATGACTCAAGAATTACTCAGATGGCTCTTGAATATCTCCAGTGAAGAAGACTCCAAACCTCTAAGAGCAATCTGTGACAGTGCTCTGGTCACTTGCACAGTAAAGAAGTTCTTCCTCACATTTAGCTAGAACTTCCTGTGCATTGTTTTCTGCCCACTGCTTCCTGTTTTGTTGCTTATCTCCTGTCTGTGATAACAATTCATCCCTGGTAGCACCAGTACACTTATGGATCCATACAATGACAGGGCTGGGCTGCTTTTGTTTGTCTGACTTTCTAAAACTTAATCCTGAGAACAGCAGCACACAGAAGCTACACTGCTAAAGGCATTCAAACCTAGAACCCTCCTGGCTCCCAGTCAAGAGGCAGGGAGCATGCTGCCTGGTGAAATAAAATGGCTTTCATCTGTCCCACCTCAATCTAATGCACTGTGGGGTAGATCAGTATACCCTCATCACGCAGTGTTTGGATCAAAGTTCCTATGGACAGACACTCATCACGCAGTTTTGGGTGTGTTTTCAGTGACACATGCTTGAAACTTCAAGAAGACCACGCTGTGACCCAGCAAAGGCCATTTTTGTAGATTCAGCTGACAGGTGTATTTGTTTGGCTGAGGGTGTGTGACGAAGATGTTCATACAGGGCTGGATCTTGTGGGGGATCAGTGAGGGATGCCAGATGTGGTGCTCTTTGGACAGTTTGGTTGTATGCTATACAGGTAGCTGCCACCAGACAAGACTGAGCAGACAGAAAGCTGTCTGGTGGCAGCTACCTGTATAGCATACCCAGCTTCCCTCTCAGAGGATATTCTTGTTTCTCTCCAGGAAAGAGCTGTGGTAGACCCACTTTGTGGCTCACAGTTTGTTTCCCGTTACAAATCCAGCTGTTCTTGGATCAACAACATTAAGTGCTGATGTTAGAAACCTTTCTGCTCCTTAGGAACTATATCACTTGGATTAATATAAAGAGCCTCATCCAAGACTTCTCTGATTTACAAACCCCAAGGACTTTTGTAGCACATTCTTTCCATTAAAAATTTGATCAGGAATTCTCTTCTTGCCAGGAAGCAGTTGGCCACATTAGAGGGAATGAACTGAAGGACAAAATTATTTTATCTTATTTTCCTATGGAAGGCTTCTTTTAAGACCTTCCCTTAGAGTATCAAGAGTATGAACATATTTTTATACAGTTACACAGAAATCCATGCTCAGGGGATTTTAATTTTACCAAAAAAAAAAACTGCAAGCCAATAATTTTGAAACTCTTGCACAAAGTGAAACAGTGGTCTACAGATGCTTTCAAAGTGATTAAAAGCTGCTCTGTTATTGACTCTGACTTGTCTCAGAGGCACATCCTCACAGCTACGGGCCAAAAATCTGTGGAGTTTTACATAACTGGAGGCATTAACTGTGCACATGCATATCCATGTGCTTGCCCATATAACTGACCAAAGTTAAAAATGAACAGAAGTGCTTGCTGGCCTAGGCCTAGGCCTTAGTGAACCATAGCAATCCCACCACTTTGCAACCAACCGTAATGAGCTCAACTTTTGTCATGTACAATGAAAAAGAAACACATGTTTTGTACACTTTGTGCAGCTCTGATGCGTTATGAGAAGATGGACCGGTACTCATAAAAGGATTCATCAAGTAGCCAGCAAGAATCTTTTCCAGATAAAGTAATGACATTTTAGTGGTTCTGACCTGTGGTTCTGAGATTAAAAATCCAGTGCAATCTGTGTGCTAATCTACACAAGATGATCATAAACATTTGAGAGAGAAATAATCTTTATAAAGCTCAATAGTACTGTAGGCTGTGTCTATAATGTTATAAAAGGATCATTTCTGAAGAGAATAAATTACAAATCAATACTTTTAAAGGATTTCCTATTTATTAAAATAAAAATATTTTAGATTGCTTCTCACGGTTTAACAAATTACTGAAACTAGTTCCTACAAAATATTATACAGATTAAAATAAAATTATCACTTACCAAGTCCCTCTATTTTTCTTTAATATTTTTTTTTCAGTTTGTAGTTAGGAAAATACCTCAAATCCTGAACTTCTGTAAAAGAAATTTAATACAACCTATAAAAAATAATCACATACTACTAGACTAAGGCAGGCAGGAAGAATAAACCTGAAATCCTGTATCATTTTGTATGTAGCAAGAAGAAGGGCTATGTTAGCACAAATTCCAATTAGTTATTTTGATCCAGGAATGAGTAAATTAACCTAATTTTAAGCATGTCCGAAACAGCTACTAGCTGCCATTTGCTGAATTCCTAATATTCCCAGGGGTCTAAAGGAAATTTTTGAGATGCTGACTCACAGTGCCGTCCCTAAGTCTAAAATCAGATTTTTCAAGAAGAAAAGTAACTATTTAAAGACATACTAGCTATAAAAAAAAATCCACACATACTTTTTTGGCTTTGAATACAGGATAAATATAGATAGGAAACTTAGTTTTAAAATGTTGTAATATATACAAAGAAGAACCAAGAAAATCAAAGTTAAAACTAAGACTTGATCTTTAATTCAAAATAAACCATGATGCTATGTCTTGCCAAAACTGAAATGATTCTGTTTTGCATCTCCCTGGACACCTGGGAAAGGTGTGTCAGATGCAGCTCCACACTGCAGCTTGGGAAGGAGCAGGAGAAAGCACCACCAGCCAGCTGAAGTGTGAGTACACTTCTCCCTCAGAGGCAGAAAGTTACAAATGGGCTTTCAATATGAGCAGGAGAAAGATCTACCAGAAAACAAACTATTAAGTGGATATTTTTAGGTGGATTTTTTGTGGCATAAGCTACTGCATAACATTCTGCTTTTTTTATAAGCTTATTTGAACTTAAAACATATTGGACTGAAGCAAATGTTAAAACAAAAGTATTCAATTTCTGACAACAGTCCATGCTTGAAACAAATGTGCAATTTCACATCTAAAGGTCTGTCTAATTTTCTCTGTAAAGTTGTCTATGTAAGTCTAATTTCCTTTGAAAATTAGGTACATTTCATAGAAATCATCCCAACCTATGTAAATTCAACTGACATTTAAAAGTAGTACTTAATGTTAAAAAAGACAAAACACCAAGCTTTTTTACCCAAATAATGAGGTTCTGGCTTATTAACTATTAAAAGCTGTATTGTCACATATGGAGATAATAGGTTTTTAGTTGTTTTGAATGTGCTTCATTTACAGCTTCTCAAGGCCATCCTGTTCTAGTTATCACTTTCTTCACTACCTGAATTTACTGAAAGTTTATTTCCCAGTCCTTCTATAATACAGGACTTCCTTTGACTCACTGTTTTTTACCTCAGCCAATCAATCTCTTTCCTCAGTTTACTTGGATTTTTTTATTGCTGGATTATTTGTGAGGGGTTTGGGAGGGTTGGTTTGTTTTTGTTGTTTTTTTGGGAGGATGGGTTTTTTTGTTTGGTTGGGTTTTTCTTGAGTTTTTTTGTTTTGTTTTTAAATTTTCCAGCTGGAAAGGCTAAAAATTATCCTTTTCCCTGTATCAAAGAGGAAAATCTTTCCTCTTACTATTCATAATGAACATTTTTTTTCCCATAAAAAACAATTTCATCCAGAAAATTTATATTAACTCCATTTCTACTTAACAATCATTTTCCTTTCTGGATAATGATATGAAGGTCACTTTTTTCACTTAGTTTTTTAATCAGTAACAGGCTTTACCTTTCACCCCACGTTTTCAGCCTCTTGTGTAAGACACAAGCAAAAGCCTCTCAGAAAGTAACATGAGATCAATTCCATGTATTCTGTTGTGTTGAAAACCTGACAGAAACAAAAAAAAACAAAACAACAAACCCCTGAAAAACTTGTAGAGATGTATTTACAAATGCAGTCCTAGGATATATTTTTTTGGTGATAATAGGAAAGATATGCAATGACTAGAAGATCAAAATTAAGTCCCAAACATTTCCCTGCTGAAAATTGTACTGATTTGCACAAAAGCTGGTGATTCTCTAAAAGGGACTTAGACACTGATTTTAAAGCAGAAATAGTGAGAATCCTTTCACTTGCATAAACTCCTGAGGTGGCCTCTAAAATGCCTATAAAATATGTATTTTTTAAATGGCTTTGCCTGTGTGCTCCTGTGTGGTTCCACAGAGGAGTTGAAAGGCCCAAAAACTGTTTTCATGGTGCAAGAGTGGAAATTAAGCAAAGAAGTAATGATTAACCTCATTTCTCTTTCCTCCCTTCCCAGCTTCAGCTGGCTGGTTTGATGGCTCAGACAGCACCAGCTCCAGAGGTTTCTACTCCACTGGGGTTGTCCAGTCCCATCCCTCTCAGCCCATCTGACCAGAGCACCATACACTAATGGGCTCCAGTGGGTCTTTTTGTTTTAAAACGCTATGCAATTAATATTCTGCACTGAGTCACTGAAAACTGTTTAAAGTAACTCTGTTTTATATATGTAAAAAAGTGGCATCGCCCCCTATTTTCTGTGGGGGCCAGGAAAGGAAGAAGAGTGAGCGGAGAAGAAAGTCGAACGTATCTAATTTAAGACTAAAAGAAATCACAGATTATTCCAGAAACAGCCTCACTAACCAAAATATTATGAGGCATGGGAAGGAATGGAATTCGTATTACACATCTTACTTGTTTCTGTAGGAGTTTTTAAGGCATATGGAAAATATGTTATCTCAAACAGATTACAAAAACCCAACAAAAAAATATGTATAATCAAGGTGTATATTTCTCATAATGGAACATCTAAAATGAAGCATGTTTTAATTATCTGCCAATTTTAAGAGTTTAAAAAAGTTATGTTTGCTTTCACTTGCTTATAGAAATCCAAGAATTAGATGCACATTATTTATATTCCATATTTCTTTTATCTTCAGGGCATTAAGAATTAATTTAAAAGATTCTTGCATAAAAGCTTTGAAAAATCTCCTTTGCAACCAAATATTACCAGGAAATAATGGCAAAGTATTTAAATTAGGATTCTTCACTACATCTGTACTGGACTTCAAATATTAAATCAGAGAAGCACTTTTGTGCCATTCAAATGTGAAAATGGTACTGTGATGTGCCCAGCACCATTGCTACACATAGCACACACCAGACACAACATGTCTGCTAAGTGCAGTGCTGTGATTTATTTTAGGTTTATACATCAGAACAACACAAAACAACATAAACAGGAACGGCTATTTCACACGATATAAATAAGCTGCACCTGCAGTGCTTAATCCCAGAAGCATTAAACAGCATTCTGTGGTCTGAAGTAACTGCTGTTAAGACCACCTCTTTTAAGATTCCTTGCAGGTACTTGCTGCACCCTGCAAAATCAAACACCACTTATTTCAAATATGAAATCCCCAGAAAAATAAGTCCCTGCAAAGTCACTAGAGCAATCCTGTTACAGAGAACTAACCTTTGACATTAAATGTGGACGCTCTAGACAGACAGTCTCAATATATATTGTACATATCAAGATCATATAAATCCAAACATCTAACATGATTTATAACTGAGATAACTAATGCCAGAGCATTCCCTTTTCATTCTTGGCTTTAAATAGTGCCACTACATTTAATGCTTCAGGAACAGAGTTTGAAGAACATTGCAACCTTCAACTGGGTAATTTTTTGGAAAGAGTTTCAAATTTGTCAGTATTTTTAAGCAAATCAATAAACAGCTTGACTGCATGTAACAGCTCACAAGTAGAACAATGACTAAGACTTCAAAATACAGCAACAACCAGTACTGACCTCGATAGTTGCCCACTGAGGTGCTGCTCACAGATTTCCAGCGGGGTTAGCAATAGGTACAGCAAGTGACCCTAACCATACTTTACAGAGAGTCTAGACAGGCTGCAGAGCTCCATGATGTAACAGAGCACTGCAGTCAGCAAAGCCCTGTTCAGCATCTTCTGAGGATACATCAAAAACCCTCTGTGAACTTCCCTTAAGAAAGAAGTATTCTTTTTGTATTTTAATCAGTTGTTTTAATCGATTGCATAACTATGATGAAGACGTGATTTCAGATCCATGTAACATGTAAGGACTGAAACACTGGCAATCTGCCTGAAGAAACCAGACCTTCTCTTGGAATAAGTCCAAGTTCAGCAATAACAGGAGAATCATTTCAGCAGAGCATTGAAGAAGCACACGTGCTGGATCATAAAGCAATGAGTATTCTATAAATAATAAGTAACATATAGAATAACACAAACATTTGAGAGAAAATCCAACTCAGGTGTGCATGTGTGTTTCTGTACTCCCAGCCAGCACAACAGTTCTTTCCTTGCAACGTTATCTTCAATATAAATCGTCAGGAGGTATTGAAAAAGCCAACAGTTTAGCAGTTCCATAGTTTTTCCAGGACACAGCTCTGCTTATAAAAATCAAAAGTCATTTGAGCATAAATTGCATTTACTGTGCCTATGAAGTTACTTCATTGACTACCAAATAGCCCAGAGGAACAAACCGTATGAATGCTGACTGCAGTAATGTACTTGCAGTACTAACTGATGATGCACCAGTTAAATACTAGTAAATGTGTTTCCAGGTTAATTTGTGTGACATAGCAAACAGGAAATTGGTGGGACAGGTATTACTTCTCCTACTTGAAGATCGAGTGAAATACAATTTTCCAATTTTATTTTGTTGCAGCAGCAGAAGGCCCATAAATGTATAACATTTTATTCTATCTTCAGCAAACACAGAGCATCTCAACAAACATTCTATACCACCTCCTCACCTCAGGAACTTTCTTTCCTTGCCATATCCAATGATTCTGAATGGCATGACCAACTTCTGACTGAAAAGGTCAGGGGATATCACACAGATCATAAAACATCCACTTCTAAGATGTACTGAACAAAAGCAATAGAGACAAATATATTTGCTTAAGGAAAACCACTCCAAATGCACAAATCAGGCCCTCAAAAGTCCAGACAATGAGTAGCTGTCACCAAGGAGGTATTCTTCCACATATGTTATGTGTACATGGCTCTGTGTGTATTCATGAGTGGAAACTATATTATTTCTCAGTTCCTACTATGCAAAAAGATACTGTTATTATAGCTGGATTGCAATTTTGGACTAAAAGTGTTCTGCTTGCTCCCTTTCTTCTCATGACTCTGGAGGCAACGACAGCAAATTGAATTCCGGCTACCTGTGTGAGCAGAGGCTGGGTCTGGACACAACCCATTACTTATTCACCCCAGGGGAAAAAGAAGGCCAGGATAGGGTCAAACCCAGAGAACGAGCTCCTAGTTTAAAATGCAATGGTCTAGGAAATTACAGACAGGAAAGATGAGACATCTCATTTTAGCAGCTACTAGCAGAAAGCTTCTGACATCAGGTATCTTGTTTCATAGAGTAACTAGAACACACAGAACCCGTTTGGGGTAAAATATTGAATGGAAAATGTCATAGAAATTACTTCTGAATTTCAAAATGCCACCACTTCCCTTACTAGTACTAGATGGAATTTTTCACCAACCTGCTGATTTTTATTGAACCTGATCATTGGTTAGTACCACCTGTAAATGATACACGTTTTCATAGTGTAAAAAATTTGGCATGAAGAGTAAGTACACATTTCTCGTGGAAACACTATAAAAACATGAAGCTTCAATTGTTCTACACCAGTAACAGATACTCAGAAATTCATTCTGTCACATAAAATTATTATAATCAATGTCAAATCCTTCAGGCCTAATGTAAAAAAAAAAAAAAGTTAGCTAGTTTAAATGGTAATCAACATGTCAGCAAGAATACCTTGGCTAAGATCCTTTCTCACCTATGCATTGCTTTGTTGGCCTTCAGGAAATGGCACTTTGGCATGCATTTGTCAAACTATTGCTCTTTATTTCTGTCCCTAGAAACTTAGCCAGCAATGCACATGCATATCTCATGCATCTCAATTTCCAGCAGCTGAAGAGGCTTAAGAAGAACCAAATGTTCCCTGTGAACAGACTCCCATAACTTCCAGCTACTTTCTTTTATTTCTCTTTAATTTTGACCTTTTTCCACATTTCACATACATCCTAGGTTCAACTTTTCATTATTTTCTGCCTATTTCAATCATGATTCATCAGACAGGAAAATACTACGATACAGTAATTGCTCCAGTATGAAAATATTCTTCAAAATATTTAAAATTGCTTCTAGTATTCTACAGTAAGAATTGTTTGTTTTGGCTCAAAAAGAACCCTAACATAATTCTAATCTTCAGAAGAAAAACAATTTAGAAATACTTTGATGATAACAGAAGGAAAATCACTGCTATTCTTCACAGAAGAATATTTCAGCAGATCATCACAGCATTTCTCCACAGAAATCTAAAAATAGTAAGTCAAAAGACCAAAATACCTCCAGTTTTACAAACTTTATGTAGCCTTCTGAAACAAACCATCCAGAGTTCAACATCTTTTAATGAACTACCTAAAACATGATCTATCAATTTTTTGGTAAAGAGGGGGGAAAAAAGAAAAAAAAATCAGCAATTATTAGTCCGTGGACTAGTAATGATGATCCATTAGTAACAACACGACTCCTTCAGGTTATTTGGTCTGAGATAGTAAATCATTTTGAAAAAAATGTCCTTGCTAAATGTTATCAATCTGGTACAGTTTAAAAGACCAATAAAATGCTCTTATTGAAGTAAAAAAATAGGATGGAAGTTTGGAAATCCAATACAAGTAGTCTGTGTCTATATAAACGGATATGAAGGAGAAAAAGCTCCTTGCAGTTTTCTGGATTAATAGCAGCTATGTACTTCCTTGCAAATTTTCAGTGGTGCACAAATTTGACATGCTTTTTGCTGCTAGCCTAATTTAGTTTTAGAAATCTATTATTATATACACAGCAGAATTTCTGCCTAGAACAAATGATAATAATCAACCTTGAGGATAATCCAGGTGACTCACCTGGAATTAATTGTCCTTTTCTTCTGATTTAGGCAGAGTTTTATTCCCTGAAGTCTAACTTCCTCTCTATTTCTAAACTCTGAAGGCACAAAACTTAAAAAAATAAAACAAAAATCAATTAAATCTGATGCTCTGCTTCAGTGCTGCAGGTATTTATGGAAACTGCTATAGCAGCCTGCCTGTTGTGTACAAAACACCTGCAATTACTTTACCTCTAAATGATGGTAGGTGTTTTGACTCCTCATGTGTAACTCTGCAGAAGCACAAGCGGCCATCCAACCTCACCCTGATTATCCCTAAAGATTAACTGGATGATGACTCTCTATGGTCTCTTGCTGATGTAATGTTGAGAGAAATTTCTGAAAATTGAGAGCACAAATCTGAAAAATAAAAATGCTGTTCTTCCAGCCATGCATCATAGACAGGTATTTCTTCTAAAATCTTCAAGACAGCTTATTCTACATGTTGACTATTAGCTAGGTAATGTCCTGAGAAGGAAGGCTAAAACTTCACAAGGATACAGATGGACACATTCACTTACTCTGCAATTCCCAAGAGTTACAAAGAGAAATGAGAAAAAAAAAAAAACCAAAACAAACTCCCAATCATTACAACTGATCAATTCTCTTCAAAAGAGGCCTTAAAATACTGGGTTTTTTCTGCTGGGAATTACAAAACCCACCACAAACAGCAGACAACTGTGTGATGGCCAGACATACTTCTGAAAGGGTGTTCAGGGCAGGCCAACAGCAAATGGATGAATTGTCCAGAGCAGAAAAAATGGGTTTACTCTTGAAAGATATTGGTGGACTTTGCACTGGACTGCAATAATTTATATGAAACTGGTGACAGCTATTAGGCCAAAACAAGAGAAAACAAGAAAAAAACTGTAGAGCCATTGAGCAAGATCAAACAGATCAAAGACAGCTACTCCTTCAGAAAAAAAATACTAGTTGTTTTTTTTTTTTAATTTATAACTTTGCTCTCTGCTGATAGTTGTATGAGTGTGTGACATTAGAAATTTTGTCATGATCTAGACATAAATCATCCAAAAGAGCAGAAAATGCATCTGAGAAAGCAGATACTTTACTATTTCATGCCTATCAGCATAAAATATGTCCTGGAATAAACAACGTGATGACATGCCATGACTTAGCCAAGAATCAAAGCAATTTCATGTTTCCTTTCATTCTACATGCTCCTAATTCTATAATGCAAACTCTGAAAAAAACAAACCTCTCAGAAAGCTATTTCACATGATTGAAGTTATGTTCTGCTAACAAGGTCTCTTCAAAGACAACACACAAACAGAGCATGAAAATACCATTCAGCTGGGGAAATTGTTAAAACTATGAGTCTGGCTCTTCCTAAACTTAGCTTAATTTATTCACATTGCTTCTTTTCTTCTCCCCTTCCTTCCACAAAAGAAAAAAGACCAAAGAATATAATGTTCACAGTTGTAACTGCTTGGAAGTAAAACAAAACACATTCGTTAGAGCTTGTGTAAAAGTGAGGAGATGGACTCAAAGCGAATGTAAGTTGTGTTCAGAGGATTTCTTTCTTCAAAATTTATCAAACTGAGTATATGGCACACAAAGAAAGCACAAGTAACAATCACATGCTGGATCAAAGGCTATTTGAAAAGTGTGATCAAAACCAGTTGAGAAGTCATGGATAAGGAGGAATGAATTTTGGAACATTATAAAAGATCAAAAAGAAGATACTGACCATAAAGATGATGATATTGCTACTTCCCCAAAATGAACTGAACATCTCCCTATGAATATAACTGGGTATTACATGGACTTCTGCTCTTCAGCTGGCCACAGCCACAAATTATTCCTTATTACATCCATGCTTTATACAATTTAGCAATGGCCAGACAGCCAAAATTATTATGCAACAGACTGCCCACTCTGATGGGAAATATTTTTAACACTTAGATTAACAGAAAATCTTCTTAAAAAGAGAAAAAAATAAGAAAAATAGAAAGACTGAGGAAGAAGAAGAAGAAAAAAGGTTGGGCTGTATCTAACAAGGAATTTTCTGTCAGCTTTACAGATTTTAAGCAGAGTTTTGTATTATAGCTAACAGTAAAATGACTTGGTGACCCCATTTATTTGGATAATTCTTGAGGTTGATGTGATTCAAGTTCATGGAACTAATTTGTCTGGATAACAGCTTTACAAAGGTTCTGAAGAGTCTAGACATTTTCACTGTGGGAAAAAAAATTGCACAATCCATTTTATACAAACTTTACAAATAATATCCTGCAGTCATCCTGTTGTATTATAAATTGTACTTCTAAAGTCAACAGCAGATAAACTAAAGCATTTGAAAGTAGCTGTGTTTGTACAACACTGGAAGGTATCAAGGGAAATGGAAACTTGATGGAAAAGATGGGGGAAAAAAGGGAAATAGAAGTCTTCAACTATTATGCAAGAAATTATGTATCAAAGGAAAATCAGTATCTGCAGTTCTCTACACTCCACACAACTTATTTTTTAAGGCATGTGAAATTTTACCTATGATGATATGATTGATATGATACGATATGATGATATGAAAAGTAAGCTACTTTTCAAAGAACTGCTTAAGTGTGTTATTTCCTGTCTACATTGACTGAGGCTCAGGCAGAAGAAATGTAGGATCCATGAGAAGTTTGAGTACTATTTCTAGTAGTCTAGCACAACTTGACTAATTGGAGAAAGAAGAAAAAAGGAGGTGAGGGAAGAGCCAAATACTTTTTTTGAGTTGCACATCACTCACTCCCACTATAGCTATAACTTTAGCTTACAATTAGGTTTTAAAACTTACCTCTAACATACTTTGGCTTTACTCTACTGTGTCCTGCCAAGCCAATTTCAAAAAGTGGTTTAACTAGAACTTTTTCAAACACTTGCTGCCAAGATATGTAAGCTCCAGAACAGGAGGAAAAGGAAGAATCAGGATTTATTTCTTTTAAAAAGTAAAAGAAAATACTTAATTCTTTATGCTCGATCCAGAAATTCAAAAAAAGACTGAAATCTCTTCAATATTTGGGCTTTGTCATAAAAGCACTTGAATTTACCACAGATTGTTGCCACATGGCACAATTCTCTCTATAAATATACTTTGAGCCCTAGTTAGTGAAAGAAAAAAATTTTTCAACTCTGCTAAGACAAAAAATAGCTCTGCATTTTTTTTACTGCATCATACTGCAGTAATAGCTCAGAATCAAGGCCTTAGGGCTTAATCTAAAAAAAAATCAATAAGAGAAAAGTGGAGTTAATCAGTGAAATGTGCATGTGTTGGTGGGTTCATCTATCTTCCTATAGATGCACAATGAATACTCTTGACTATCAAAATACCAAGAAGCTCCAGTGTAGCTACTGGTCAAACAAGACCAAACAAGAATAAGAATGGAAACAGTTGGTACAGTTCATCTGCCAAACACATATGCAAGGTTTCTTTTGTTGGTGCTTTTTAGATTATTCAGATTCAACATTTTCCTTTACACTGCAAATGCAACACTTTCAAGCACTGTCTTTACACTTGTCTCTTTTTGGCAAAGCTTCATGGAGTGAATACTCCCTTTCTACATGGAGACACATTGCAAAGACAAGGGGGTACAGATTTAGCTGGATGGGGTGCTGGGCCATCTTGTCTAGACCGTGCTTTTGCTGAGAAAGTTTGTACCAGAAGATGCTTGATGTCCCTTCCAAACTGGTATTCTATGATTCTATGTTTCCATCAGTGGAAGATCCACAGTCAGTTTGAAATAAGAAATTCCCTTCTTTGGGTACTAAATTTTATGAGAACACATATGCACACCAAAAACAGTCCAGCCAAAAACCTTTAATTTGATTTAAACTTCATGTTGTCATACTTAGCTTAATTTGCATAGAATACCGCAAAGGTAGATAGAGATGAGATTAAATGTGCTGGAAAATATATATTTTTCTGACCATTACCACCAACAAAGAGTGAATATTTTTCTGACCATTACCACCAACAAAGAGTGAATGAATGCATCAGCCTCAGAACTTGGAGATCAAAGTGGGACTAGCTGCTGAACTGCCAGCAAAACAAGTTTTGAATTGGAATCAGAAAGAATGGGAGAGTCATGTATAACCACAGAAACCCCACTGATATCACAGAGCAACTGTCTGACTGCAGCATCTACAGGCAGAGCCAAGTTACCCTTAGTATGTTTACACTGGAATTTTTATATATGAAAATATGCTCAGATGTGTATGTTCAAAGATATTTTTCCTGTTATCCAGACAATTCACTGTGTCTTGGTTCACTTCATGGAACAATCCTGAGACATCCTTTTGTATGAAAAGAAATTTGGATATGTATTCCAGAACAGCAACCAAGTACACTCCAAGAGGTAATGGAAATTCAGCCTCTGGAACCAGACAAAAACTAACCTGAAATCCTCCCAACTGTCCCACACATAGCAAAATGTAAGTGGTGTGGTCAGTGAATCCACAGCATCAGAAGTTTTCCCCTACAGCTTCATTCCTGCAGAGCTGCACCAGTTACTGAAGTAGACACCGCCACTGCACACAGATAATACTGAAAGCTCAGGTGCTAAAGTTACAGGCTGGTCTGCAACCCACTTGAATACAAAGGTGCTTATCAGACAGTTAAGCTCTGTGATGCCATTGCTTCATCAGCAGCTATAGGATAGCTAGAACTAAAACCTCAAGCCAGCATTTCCACCAAAATTAGTGGTGTATCCTAACCAGATGCTCACTCCTGCATTCTTCCCTTGGGACAACATAAACATTTCTGTGGCTGCAAAAAACTGGGGAATGGAGACACAATAACACTGGGTAGGTACACAGTGAATTTTGAACCAGATTGGTTTCCTGATACAATTTACTACAGAACTGTACAAGTTCTTGTACCAGCACTGCTGCAGGGTACATATGGAGAAGGATTAACTACTGTAGGCAAATATTTTAAAAATATTTCAACTCTTTTTGGTGCAACCATAACTCTAAGTAAGAACAAGATTATTCTCAAGAAGGACCACAACAGTCTGAATGGCAAGATTAAAGTCTAGAATGTAACACTGCAGCAGTGCTGATGATGAATGACTCATAACAAAAATCTGACTCCATCACTGGTAGGAACACATGCAAAAGACAAATCCATTTTAAATAAACTTGGACAATTCAGTTTTTCAGTACACAGCATTACTGGTACATCTTAAGGGACTAGAGATTTTTAGAATGTAAGGTAACAAAAGTTACTTTAAGTCTTACTTCCATTCCAATTTCACTTCTGTGAAATTAATTTAATACCACACTCTGCACCCTGATGGGAAAGCCAAATGAATCTCTGACTATGAGTTACTTGATCTGAAATATAAAAAGCATATAAAGGATATTACAGAAATAACACAGATATTACTAGCTCTGCTTTATTTATAAGAAATTTATAAGTTCTATTTCAGCATGCCTTATTTTCAATGTGTGTACTCTTATTTCAGTGCAAACTGTAGGGAAAAGCGGCTAAGAAAGACAAGGACAGCAACCTACAGAGTTTGCATTTGTACAGAAGGGGTTTATTTACTTTCTTATTTCAGTCTTCTGTTTCCATGGTTTCTGGAGAAGACCATTATGAAAACTCATCCCCCCCACATGATGAGATGGTCTTAATACATTAACTTGGAATTCAAGTAGGAAGTACTGCTCATATACCTAAATCCATGAAAAGCAGACTTCTCCCCCATTCTTTCAGTTATAAATTTCTTATTGGTACTGTCCACCTCATTCACAAGGCTTAGTATATGCCATTTTAGCCCACAGTATATGCCTCAGTATATCAAAAGGGCTGTGGCAGGCATACAGGCAGTACCTTCTTCCCACCACCCAAAAGCAAGCTGGTACACTGTACAAGCCTGAAGACACACACAACCAACCACTCCTCATGGTGCAGCCTGGTGTAGGACCATATTCTGAAATATCAGTTTGAACACATGCTACATACTGTTTCACATTTTGCAACCTTGGGAGTGGGATTTAAACTCTATCATTTCTCTCTTCTTGTTATGAAGCATATCCCACTTCTCCATTTCTTGAAGGCTATTACAGTATAAAGTTTTGCCTCTTCAGGCAGGAAGATGTATTTCTGGTAATGGCTCCTATCTCAGAGTCTGTTCTCAGAACATTATCTTTCTCTTCTGCCCAGTAATTTACCCAATTTATCAGCAATATTGAACCAAACCAAATACATTTCAGGAGAATTGTATCAGTCACGAAAAATACTAATGTCAAGGACTGCAGTATTTCTGATGGGGAAATCCAAACTTTCCCTGCCTGGCCTTCCAGAATAGAAATCCATGGTAAAATATTCAGCCTTATGCAAGTTCCCTGTCTGATTCAGTTTCATATCAAGGGAAACAACTTCTACAGCCTATCCAATTCACAAATTTATTTCCCAGGCTAGTTTTGGGGAACTTACTTGTTGTGGTTCCTGAAACACTGCTTTCTAAGTTTGCTAAGAGAAATGCAAAAAAGTTATCCACACTCAAGCCAGCGGTCATGCTAGCTGTTCAGGAGAACAGGACAGAAGTAGCATTGTGAATAAAGTTGATTTATACCACCATTTCAGGTCCTCCTTCAGCCTTTGGATGTGTTTTCAGAGGGGTGTTTACTATCAAAGAAGATTCTACATATAGCACTTGGAAGTGTGTCTCCAACTGCTCCAACTTTCCCTTTCAACTCAGATGATGTTTTCCAGTTTGTAGTCTCCTCCAGCGAGGTGATGAAATTCAAAGTCACATATATCACATTCCCTGCTGTGTGTTTCCAGAGTCCTGTTTCCCTGAACATAGAAGGAAACAAAGTACCAGGAGAGCTTCTTCTCTTACAGTTCCAGGTTTCTTTCCAGCCACCCCAAGCTGCCCCTCCAGGGAACACTATGAGCAACATTCACATAATTCTGTTTTTCTGCTGCCTTTCTGCCATTTGCAAACAGATGCAATGAAGCCAACTCAGTGTCTGTATGCTATCAGCAATGCCTGTTATCAAATCTTTAGAAAGCATATGGAACACTGAAACCCACACTTCTATTAGCTAGTTTTCAGCCAAGCTAAAATACTGTATTTCACTGTTCTTTTATGAAGATTAAAGGAAGATACTTACTGCACTCACCATCCTATACAGAAGTAATTTGCACCAGCCATCACATAGCTGTTTGGACAAATATGCTGTAATATCGCCTATTTTCATGAAAAAGTGCAAGAAAATAATTTTGAAGAAAACAATTTTAAAAAGAAATTCTGGTAGCTTATAATAGTCTACTAATTAATGCAAATGAGAGTTGAGATAGTGTTTGGGATGAGGAGGGAAGAAGAAAGATATTTGCCACTTTGGTTATTTCACTGGCTCCTATGAAAATATTCTCTATTTATAATGCCAAATAGAGATCAGAATCACATCAAATATGCAATAGAGGAGCTAAAGTTATAGTAAAGATGTAACAGATTAAAAGTAGGAACTATCCAAAATCCTTCATTCAGAACCACTTCACATACAAGTCAGTCACCAAGCCAGTATAACTAAAAATACACTTGGTAAGTGATATCTTCTTGTTTGAAAAGTTATTTGTTTCTTTAGTTCAAGTCCAAAGGAACAAAACTATGGAACTGAACTCTACAGAACTTCTTTGTTGCAGGAAAAGAATGATTCTAAATGCCAAAACTTCAAAAGTTTGACAGATACCACAGTCATGGTCAAAGTGTTTCAACTAATGCTTTCTTCAGTGCCAAAGATAGTCTAAAAGGAAGTGAAGACAAAAATCAGAGGTTGTAAGGGAAATTACAGCATGTTTTACAGCTATGTGGAGCATGTTAAATTTCTTCCAATGGTGGAAAAATTGAAGCAGATCACACTACTCAGTCTGCTCCCTCCTCTGTGTCCCTTCCTTACTTGTGTCTGCACTGCCATGTGCATGGCCATTCCAGTTGGAATAGGGAACTGATCCTCAATCAAAAGTATCCCAAGAAAAAAGATTAATGTTTCCTAATCCAGTTCATTTCACAGAACCACAAGAAGCTGTGTAGGCAGAGAAGGGATGGTTGCAGGAGCAGGAACAAGAGATAGCAGCCTGGAAAACAACATAAGAGCTCCTTATGCTGACACAGCTTCACTAAGAAATGTACAAATTGTACCTATGAGCCCATCCAGGCCCAGAAAACTACTTGTTTCACAGAGCATAGTGGGTACATTTTAATTAATTTCAATGAAAGAGTGTAAACATTCACTTTACGTAATCATGAAGCTGACTTAATTTATTGTGTGTGAATAAAAATGCAACATAAACAGTATTTAACTGCAAATTCTGCTCATTTTGCATCTGGTTCATTGAACTAAGTGCAACCCATCTGTTACCATATAGGACAGAAAAGCTGTCAAATAGGGAAAAAAAAAACCCTCTTATTTATTACAACTCTAAAAATATTTGCTTAGACAACTAATGAAGTGCAGTATATAGGCAATTAAACACCACAGAAGACTTTTCAGAGTACTGGAAAACTGAATGAAGGTTTATAAATGTTTGTAATTGGGACAATTAAAAATACAAAGTGGGGTTATTAAGTCTGATGTTGAAACGAATTGCTTCAGAATAAGACACATGCATAAATTAAAAAAAATAATTAAAACAGTCTAATAAATTATTTCTAAGAGCTGGACATTGCATGGGAGACTGCAAAACATTGTGGACCGGACACTCAGAAGCACCGTTGCATGGATGAATAAATGTTGAGACAATTAAAACAGGTTTCTTTCACTTAGAGAAAGTACATCACAGATTTTTCCCTCTCAGTTTCTTCTCTCTCTACCATGCAAAATCCACACAATGAATCCCTCATTGCTCTAAGTCAGAACGCCTCATAGCAAATGATAAATTGCTACTGCACGGTATTTTTCAAAATCAGGCTTTACCATGATGACGAAAGTTGCATTTTCGTGGGACAAAAGGGATTTTCCAAGTGATACACGAACATCTACTTTTTAACTCCTGAAAACTTATAGTTATTGCCTCAAAAATCTAAAGGTCTCTCAGCAATATCTAGTTGACATAATTCCCAGAAAAAGATTAGACTTTCAGAGGCTGGGCATTCAGAAGAGAGGAGGAAAAACTAAGCAAATGTGGAGAAACAAATAAAAAGCAAGACTGGTAGGAAAGTTATATATTAATATCATATTGTAATTGGCAAACCCACATTACTCTTTTTTCTCACGTAACTAGCATAATACAAGTTTGCCACTGCTCCACCTCCACACACTCCAAGAGGTCTTTCAAACACAATGGTGTCTCTCATTATTTTCCTAGATGTTGTGTTGCACCAACCATATATTTCCCTGAGCAGAAAACCATGAAATTATTCTGTACAAGGAAGTATAGCAGTCTTTACGGCACTGAAAAAAAGAAGCTGGGAAACATCAAAAACAGCACTCAGAATCTGAGGAACAATGACTCACCTTTGGGGCTTCCTTGGGAGATATTTTAAATCTTTTTAATAGTAACTATCCTGGCCAATTTGGGTTTCGGGCACTGAATAAAACTAACAGAAATTATAAGATACCTGTCAAAGGATGGCAGGGACAGGTACTCATGCTACCTTAAAACAATAAAAACCTCAAAGCAGGTCTATTATATACAATAGGAAGTCTTCCCAAAGATGGTGTTTTAAATCAGTTTTAAGAAACACTGATTTCTATTTCTCTGGAGTTCTCCATCTGACAGTGAATACTATAATTGAAAATTTCATAGTATTTCTAACCAAGCACCATGTACTTCTTGGTAAATCATATTTTTGAATTTTTAATATTGAGTCTTTTTACTGATCTAGTTTGATATAAGTGCAATTTTTCTCGTACTAGTTTACCAGCATAGCAATTTACCTAATGCATACTCATACCTTCACGAAAAACATTTTTTTGAAAAAAAGCCAGATTAATAGATGTAGGCACTTCTACAAACAGGCCTAAAGGAAGCCTCTACCTCAGAACTTCCTTCTTCACTCAGGATGAGACCTTGTTATGCCTGTAGAACATCTCTTGATCAAAAAGTGCTCAGGGCTCCTCCTTGAATCTTTGTAAAGAGAGAGGGTGGGCACAGGTTGGTAAACAGTGTCTAGAGATAAGACATCAAAATTTTCTAAAAACATATTGCTGAGGAAAAACAACAGCCACAGAACATGTAAATTGCTATGTAGGTATTATTGCACATAACAAACCTGATGCTTCATGATACTTCTTCAGTACTACCCTAAAAAGTTCTCCCTCCCTTCAAATCCTTGCAGCAAGAACAGAACAAACAAAACTGATTGTACTCGAAGACTTAGCACTACTTCAAAGTTAGACTGTCATTGCAAGGATCAAAAATACTGCCTACTCATCTAAACTACTGGCTCCAAAAAGCACACTGAAGCACTGTATCTTTGAAAAGAATCACACATGCATGCTAATTCTATATATCCACAAGACTTTCATCTAATTCACAGTGCTGAATGTATTTCCTGGCAAGTCACATCCCATTGTTTTCTCTCAACTGTATGATAGTCCAAAAATACTTGAGGGCAAAATTAAAATCAATATCAGACCAAATCATTCATAAACAGTGTATTCAGAGGAATTAATTTAAGCCACTCACACGAGTAATCAAATATCTGCACAATATCTGATGTTTCAATTTCCTTACGTAATAAGGAGATGTTTCTCAATCTAAGGAAACTGAAAAAAGGACAATAATAATAATACTTTCCAAATTTTGTTTTGATTATTATTTACTCTATAACCACAATGTGCATGGTACTGCACAAACAAAATAAAATAATCACAATTGCTTTTCCATGCTGTCAAGCAGTTTGCAATACAACTCCAGGCAAAAAATAACTAACCTCAAACAAAGTGGGCAAGGAGAAGAGATCAGCTACATGAATCCACAGAGCTATAGAACAACTTATGCACATCATTCACTGTTACTACAGCAAAGGAAATGAAGATTTGATTGCACTGAATCCAACTCCCTCACCGTAAAAAAGTCACCTAAAGCATAATGTTATTTAAAGCAATAATAAATTTTTACATATGTTTTTCAAAGAAAAATATTCTCAAAAGCAAAAAGCACAGGTGTAGTAAATTTGTATATTAAATACAGATGATGGAAGAAAAATCTGGTGAACTCACTTGGTACAGTTTCTTTTCCTTTAGTCCAATCCCAGCTGACAAATGTTCCCTAGTTAAGCTCCCTGCAGAAGTTTACATATTTGCGTTTTGCCAGTTGACACTTTTCTACATTTTGTCACCTTGCTACAGCAGATAAATTCACAAAAATTCTAGTAACCAGTTAATTGAATAAATGCAATCATCCCTTTCTAGCAGTGTATCTAACATGTAATTTTCAGAAATGAGGTCAATTAGTGAGAACAACAATGCGAGAAAATTCTGAAAACTGATGTTACCATCAAGAGGCAAAACTACCCTGCTATTAGCAATGGAGGGAACTACAGTGTAACACTGAATCACCATATTTTGATTATTTATCAGAAACAGCAAATTTTGTGTGCACTCCACTGCACTTGTGATGTGTTGAGAGACCACCAGCTATTCACAACCCTTCACAGAAGTAATAGTGAACGCCGTTTATTTCTATCTTTAGCACACCTTTTATAGGGTTCTACAGGATGCGTGGGCTAAGCAAGTTACTATTGGCTAATACACACAGGTTTACATTTTTTCTCCTATACACAAGGATATTGTTTTGCTTTACTCTCTCTTCTGCAGGAAGGTTTCAAGGACTTTAGACTTTAATATCATGACTTATTCCAAAGGCTGGTTTGTGCAGACAGGCCTTTACTAATATATAAAATATTATCAACAGTGATGTGTTGTCACAGGGAACTGAGAGCACCAAAACCCACCTTTCTCTATAACTGCATGGAGGTCTTTTGGGTCACCTAACCAAAGATAGGTGGTAGGAAAAGGTAACTGCAAAATTTAAAGGGAAGAACCAGAGCAAGTGAACAAGGATGATGATAACATGATGGTTTATATAAGATAGCTTCCTCCATTTTTTCATTATGTGGCTGGTTTACTACCACTTGTCAGACACATGCAGCCATTCAGACACTAAGGAGAGTCTATACTCTTCCAAAGTAAGTGTTGCAGAAGTTATCCTATGGCTTGGATTTTTATGTAAATTAGTTTTAGATGATGCTTCTAGAAGCCATAACCCAAACTAGAGTAGATAGCTGTCATCAGAGCTCTGGTGTTACTATTCCACATCATTCAAAAGTTCATTGCTGTCTGGGCAAAATTTTGAGAGGATCCGTCTGTCTTAGAGATTCTATTAACGTTACAATATGCGAACGGAGATGCACTTTATTTGTGAGGACCTCTGTTATTAAGTTGAACCATAAAATATTCTACTCCAGTTTGTTGCTTAATTCTTCATAACAGATGTTGGGGGACTGCTTACATATATTCACAGCCATCATACATATAATTCAAAGTCCATGTAGTCTAGGAAAGAATCTTTATGGCCACAGTAAAAGAGGATAGATATGACAATTGTCTATGTATGCTATTCCAGTAGCACCTCTCCATACTCAAAAACACAGACTCAACACCAGCTATTAAACTCAATTTTTTAGACTGTCACAACCTGCCTACCCTCATTTCCACAGGGGTTCAGTTCATGGTAAAGTGAGAAAGAGGGATATTCATGTATGTAATGGCTGTAGATCATATATTGGCATTAAGAGACCTGCAAAAATCATCTTGCAACCAGAATGCTTTATTTGAGGTAATTTCTTCTCCAGTTGTGTGTAGAACAAAATGTCCTGAAATCATCCTGTGGTCAGTCACATTTCCCATCAGTATCATACATCCATTCAGAAATCTCTCATTCCACACATATGCAATCCAATGCGGGAACTCATGAAGACAAGGACAACATTCAGTGCATTTCTGAATGATCTTTTCCTTGGAGTATGTCCACTTGGATAAATAACAATTTTGAGATCAGGCAAGATAATACTGTGATCTTGGATGATTTTCAAGAATGACTAAGCTTAGGAGTCCCAGAAGCCACTTTTCCTCGTAACCTTTATAACTCTCCCTAGAGTTATAGTGGCAGATCACTTATACAAATGCTTTTCCCAGCAGAAAGGAAAATCTTTTTTCTGAAAGCTCAACTGTTTCCTTCCAAGAGCCCTGTCAGTTGACTTACCAATACTAAATTTCTCAGCTACTAAATCAGGATGCAGTTCTCCCCAGCTGGAGAATGAACAAAAGGATGAAGAATTGAGAAGCCTAAGGATCAGAATGGTATCGTGATACTGAAGGATCAAGGGCAACATGTTAAATGGCAGAGGTATCATGAAGATGGACACTTTTAGACACATGAAAATTTACAGACACAAAAACATGGCTCCAAATACCTTTGACTATACTGTATACTTTTTAATAATTTCAGCAACACTTAAGATTATTTTTAGTATCTTAGTATGGAAAAAGCTAATATGAATGCATGAAGTTCTTTGAAGTCACAAATATGCACTGAAATGGCATTGCTAGCTTTCTACACCTTTGGCTATATGGCATTAACAGATCCCTAACTAAAATATGCTAAGTCCATTAATTTATTAATACAATGCTCTCGGGCACATGGTGTGATTTTTGGGGCTGTCCTGTGCAGGGCCAGGTATTGGACTTTGATGATCCTTGTGGGTTCCTCCTAACTCAGGATATTCTGTGATTCTATGATTATTAAGAAAATTGAAACTCATTTTGATTTAATCTGTGTGTGCAAAGCTAGAAACAGCTATCTTATCATTCCTCTTATCAAGTACACTTTTACTGAGGTCAGGAACCTTAGTCAGACCATTTGTGCATGCACACAGTAGGCAACATACTGAGCTCCAGGATCAAAACTTCATTGCAGTAAAACTTTACAAATTGCCAGTTTTCATCCACATCTGAAGAATCAAAGTTGGATTTTAGTAACATCGCTTAGACAGAAGATTACTCCATGGATGAATAATCTTCATCACAACATGTGGCAAAAGAGAAAAAATGCATGCTGTTCATACAAAACATCACTGCACTTTTCGTAACTGATATGGCTACTTATGTCTCTGTGGGGTTTTATTTCTCTTCCAATTTGTATCAGAACTGACTGGGGTTTAGAATAATTGTGCGGATGGGGCAGAGCCAAATGAAATCAATTGCAGCCATGGAGATTTGTGTACAGGAGTGGGGCAGGCAAGCACCATGTCTTTTTCTGCTGAGCATGTAGTACATCGTAGATGTCAATGAAAACAAACTTAGTTTTGTATAAGCATGATGCCTATTTTTACTGTCAATGTTTTAATGCCATTATGTAACACAAAACAGAACGCAAAACATTTTCCACAGTGACTAATCCAAATTCAAATCCAAGACCCACTGTGTACTGAGTCTGCACAGTGTCTACAGGAACTTTTATAGAATGTGTTTTCTCTTTCTAGCATGAACAAAGTACCATAACTTGTTTCAATATATACAAGCTCTATATGCCATGATTCCTTGTCTTACCTCCTACATCTCTGGAACATCCAAATGCCTCACAATAGATTTGTTTTGATTTTAATAGGAAGTGTATAAAGAAAAAAGTTTGAAAGCTTCTAAAATAATGTTGGGTATTAATATACTTGAAGCAGAGGGTAGGCTTGAAGAACGTCCTTTCACACCTTAGGCCCAACTTCAGGAAACTTCTATTCATTTCACAGGTAAGTTGCTGGAATGATGCATAAAAATCAGTGGAAAACACATGTGCTGTCAGAACTGAAGTGGTGTGAGACCCCTGTTTCCCCAAAACTAATGTAATTCAGACAAATTAATGGGGTTCACCCAGATCCTGTATCTGATTGATTATGTTCTACATTGCAATGTTAGAAGCATCCAAACAGTATCACAAATCTCAACTGATACCAAATATTTTAAAACGGAAGGATTATGTTCTACTTCTTCTGATACCTTAAATTTAAAATTTATTTTACTGGACTTGTTTTCTCCAGCTGTCAGTAGCATTATATGTAGGGTCATATATACTTCAAACACATTTCTAGATTTAAACGTACAAAGTTGTCAGAAAGGAACAATCTAACATTTCCTAAACTTGTTTTACCACGGTTAAGGACCTACACCTACTTTAGGCTCTCCACTGAAATGTGATTTCCCCAACTTCCCAAAGAGCAGCTAAGAACTAGGGCTGCACTGCGACTGTGCGCTCTGGGTCGGTAAAGCCCTGCACGGGTAACACCTGCACGGACAGCACCCCCAGGTAAAGTCAGTGCCTTGAGAGAGCCTGTCAGAAACCCAAGGAGGGGCGTTTCAGCCATTGACGCCTCCAAACCCTTACGGTAGCAGCAAACGCTACTCCAGGACCAGCAAACGAGGTCCCACACGTGCCAGCCCTTGTGCCCGGCACCCACTCGTGCCGCATGCCCTCCGCGCTGCCGGCGGCAGCAGCCCGGCGCTGGAGCCGCCAGGGGAAGGCCAGCGCCGTTTTGCCGGCGGCGGACTTCAAAAGGCAGCAGAGAACTCCCTCGCTCCTCTCCCCGCGCAAGCCGCCCGACGCCAGGAATAGCTCCTCGGAGCGAGCCGGGCATCAGCGCCCCTCCGACCGCACAAGCCTCGCTGGACTTAGGATCTGTCCCCACCACGTCCAAGCTAGCCGACAGCGGCGCTTCCTCCAGCCCCTCGCCCACCCGGTCCTGAGGGAGGGAAGGCGGCAGAGGGGAGCCACTTACGCGGCCGGGGCACGGCTCCCTGAGGCGGCTGAGGGCTGTGCGGAGCTCCGCTGGCAGCGGCCGGGCTCTCCTGGCAGCCGAAGCCGAGGCGCTCCTCCCCTCAGAAAGCCCCGATGCCCGGCCTTCCCACACGTGCGGGCCAACCCCATCCTGCCGACCCCCTGCCCACCCTTCCTTCTTCTCCTCCCTTTAGCAGCCGGGGCAGTCCGCAGCGGCGATTGGGGTCTTCCCGAAAGGGTCGGGCCGCGTTCCCCGCCGTGCACCCCGGGGAAGGGAGGCCAGCCAGCCCCGGCACCGCGGTCTCAGAGGCTGTGCAGATACCCCCGCTACCCCCGCCCTCACAGACCCATTGCACCTCCGCGGGAGCAACCACAGGATTCCCACCCGCGACGCTCTCCCACTTCCCATTCCCAGCAACCACGAGCTCCTCTAACCTTGCTTTGCCCCGAGTGCTTTGATGCTCAGCACACGAATAGCCCTGGCGGGGGTTCGTGAATGATCCGCCCTCAGAAGCAATTTTCCCCGCAACTTCTCACGGATGAGCCCGCGGGCCGGTGGGTGCCTGCCCTGGCTTTGCGCTGGAGGCGGGAGGAGCTGCTGCTCCCTGTGGCCAGCCGCTTCCCAAACGCCCTTTGACGCTTGCTGGATCTGTTTGCCGAGGCACCGTTCGCATGTGGTGAGAATTTTTGTGAGGAAGCTCCAGGCAGTGGAGCTTCTACCTTGAATTAAGGTAGAAGAGCTGCCATCTGTCCTAGCAGACAACACTTCCTATTTTTGTTTTGAGAGACATCATAGGCAGCATGTGTTCGAGAGCAGCAGAAAGTGCCACAGGATGGGTACAAGTACAGTGCAGCTTCTTTTCATTTCAGTGTTGTCAAGCACTGCCTTTTCCTACAAGCCTTGTCGTATCTCTTTAAGATACCTGGAACTTGGCATCTCTACCTGGAACTTGGCATCTCTATCTGTCCACATAGTAAAGTTTTAGTGCCTCCCTCTTCTTCAGCCTAAATAATCCAAATAATTTCTCTCAGCCAAATATCTTTAAAAACTCATATTAAGGCTAAGAATAGTCTTAGGCTAAGAATAGCTACTGCTAAGATTAACATTGAGAATAGCCATAATAAATCTTACAGTCATCATCTTTTTCTCTCTGCATATATTCTACTTACATAGGTCCTTTCCTTTTAACACTATAATCTGAATCACCCAGCTGGTTTAGGGACCTGATTATTCCACACTGCTCTGTGCTGCTACAGCCTTACATAGAAGAATATTGTGTGCAGTTTTGGGCACCAGAATATAAGAAGAATATAAAGCTATTAGAGAGTTTCCAAAGGAGGCCTACAAAGATGCTGATGGGTCAAGAGGGGAAGCCATATGATGAGAGGCTGAGGTCACTTGGTCTGTTCAGCCTGGAGGAGACTGAAGAGAGACGTCATAGCAGTCTACATCATCCTTATGAGGGTTAGTGGAGGGGCAGATACTGACCTATTCTTTCTGGTGACCCAACAGGACCTGAAGTTGTGTCAAGGGAGGTTTAGGTTAGATATATGGAAAAAAAAATTCACCCAAGGGGTGGTTGGGCACTGGAACAGGCTCCCCAAGGAAGCTGTCACAGCACCAAGTTGTGTGAGCTGAAAATGCATTTGGACAATGCTCTCAGGCACAGGGTGTGACTCTCAGGGCTGTCTTGTGCAGAACCAGGAATTTGACTGTGATGATCCTAGTGGGTGCCTTCCAACTCAGAATTCTCTGTGTGATTCTATGAATACATAAAAATCTTTGGTCATATCTTTAAAAATTTTGACTATGGATCTGCTTGTCTCTTTTTTATGAAATTCTGTCACCATATATGGTGTATATATATATATGTAAATAGGTATATGCAAATACCCACACATGTGCATTCCTTCTTTCAGGAACTTCCCTTCAAAAGTAGCTTAAATTCCATCTTTAATCTGGCTAGGTTTTGTCTTTCTCCATCGATCGGGAAACTCTATCAGAGCTGTAAACCTGAAAGAAGTCTGACATCTATAACTCTGATTGAGTTCTCATTCCTTGAGTCTCTTTCGTCTTACAGAAGTTCATATAGAAGGCCAATCTAACAAGATAAGAAGAGGAGAAACATATTTGGGGGGCTGACCGTTTAGTGACTTAACACCTCATAAAGTGAATTTATGGCTAGAAATTATATTATTATCTGTTCATTTGCAGAAAAATAATTCATAATAATATAATCAAATGAACCATAATGGTCCATTCTATTAAACAGTCATTTGTGTTCCCTTGTGGTTGGACTCTTTTTGCATTTAAATTCTCATTAGAATTTTCCATCTTTCATTTGCTGAACATTTCAAGTAAAGTGTCATCTGCCTACTAAGAAATAGCTACATCAATCAGGTAAGCAATACAGTGAAGACTTTTTCCAGAGCACACAACAGTTTTTCAAGGAAATCGTGTGACTAAGGGATAGCCTATTTAACTAAAACGTCGGCAATCAGTTATTTGCCTTTGCCCTTGCCATGAGTGCAGAACAACAGTTCTGACTAAATATTTCAAAGCATATCAGGAAATGATGTATTTGATACATAAAATCTTCTGAATACTACTGAAGGGTAATTTTTGAGTAACTGGATTGATAAGCACAAATGTTTCGCTGAATGCTCTATATATTACATTACATGTGAGAAATCAGATGCAAAAATAATTAGAGCGCAACAGAATAAATTAGTCTCACAAAATCTGTGATACAAAATTATTTTTGTGAAATTTCCAGTTACTTAACATATTCCTGCTGTACTGCACGTGCTTTTATTGCATGAATATGAAATGACAGTTCTCCACCACATTCTTTAGCTGATAAATAGAAGGAAATTTTTATCATGTGTACAAAATGAAATGAAAAAATTACTCATTCTCTTTATGTCCCTCACTCTTCTTCCCTCAGTCTTCTACCTGAGTGAAGCAGTTGAAACCTCAGACTGTGTTCTCATTTTAAAAATTCTATTATCCTCTGTTAATATGTTCCTTTCACATTCCTGTTCTTCACTTTGTTTTTCTATGTAATTGTTTCTGTTCTGAGCATTTATTGTACTGTGTGTTCTATTGACAGGAGGAAATGTTTGTGCTAATATACTTAATGAACATATAACAAATTTAATCTCTTGAAGTTTAAATGTACTTGTGAATTGTGCTGACTGGTGACCTGGGGGAGTAGGCTGAGCTCTAGCCTTCTCTCTCTTCACCATATAGCCCATGGCAAATTTATTCATTGACAGTGGTTCCTTGAGGAATGTAAATGCTGTAAAAATGAAGGCATTCTTCCTTGCAAACAGGTTAATGTTGATGTGGTCATGACAGAATTATGTAGCCGTGCAGAAGGGTCATATTTTGGCTGCCTGGACTCCACTTAGCCATTAGATAACTAAGGACTTTTATTAGGCAGGATAGATTGTCCTTTAAACTGTTAAATACAAACACAGAGGGGAAAACATTTGCAAAGGAAGAAAAAGCCAAGAAGTACTTTTCATTGGCGTTAGTAAAAAACCCCCGTATTTTGTTTGACTGAACAACAACAAAAGGGCATTTAAGTAAATAATAGAAAAGTAGTGTATCTCTGTAAGCAATTAATTGCCCATTTGCAGGGGAAAAAAAAAAAAGAAGATTTTAAAGAGTATTTACATGAACACTGGATGACAATTTTTAACAGTTGTGGATTTATTTTCTTTAGAGGACTTGGCTGTGTAGAGTCAAAAATGAATTATTGCTTTTGCCTGGTAGGAAAAAAGTTCTAGGGGGACTTGATCCTCAGCTGCCCGAAGCAGGCTTGCCATTTGAGACTCTAAGGGGGTGTACCAAGGGGAGTGTAAGGGGGAGTGGCAGGAGAGCTGCAATCATCTCCTGTTTTCCAGGGAACAACACTGAGGTAACTAATAACTACCTCCAGCAATATATGGCAAGTCTCGCGCATTGAGCAACTGAGATGAAACATCCAAAAGTAGAAGGAATGCATGCCAAGACCTTGGCCAGCCTCATCAGAAAACATACTTTTTGTTTCAGTTTTCAGCAGGTTGCTCATGTATTAACCACTGCTTGACAGACTGTTCACAGGCTCAACACAGTCTCTTCTGGGATCAGAATTTGATTAAATACTTAGGGTCTGATTAGCCATAATGAATCACATGAGTGGCCTCAGTAAGGTAGTATTAGGTGACCTGCTGAAGCTGAACCGGCAGCATGAGTTTTGGCCCATTTAGGGAAAGAAATGTGCCTTATGGGATTGTGAAGGTTGGCTTCTTTTCATCTCTTCTACTTTTCCACATGACCTGTGCATTGAATTGACACCTTAATTTGTCTGAGAGAAGTTAAGGAGGTAATCTCTTAAATTAAGTTGGGGTAGTGATTTTGGTTTTTTGCTTTTTCTAAGACATGAAATAACTGAAAGTTTTTCAATCTGATCTATGCAGAGCTGCTAGTCAAATTCAGAAATTGAATGCACTGCTTATGCATTTATGCATCACATGCATTATTCAGTGGGGTTCTCTACAAAATTGGCATCTGCCGATGCAAGTTTGTCTGGTATGGGGAGCAGCAGAAAGAGAACTACAATGTGTTGCAGCAGAATTGAAATGCTAAGGCTTAAAGTGGAACTAAATATGGTCCTGTAAAAGTGGTGCCATTGGGCACTGTTACTGTCTTCAGTTCTGCAAGCTCAGAATAACTTCTGTACCATAAACTTTTCTTTCCCAACATCAACAGAACCCGTAGACTGTATGACTTCATGTCCTCAGACACTCAGCTGTCTTGAAGAGTCCAAACTTTCAGTTTAGAGGGAAGAAAGTACCTTGCCTGTGATTTATAAAGAAAGCTTGAATAACCAGATATGAATGCTGTTTCACTGAGCTTCAGAGATTCCCAAAAAAAAAGTTTGCACTTGAGAACAAACATCTCTGTAAATCTGTGTTTGTACGTTTCTGTGTGAAGGATGCTAAGGTTATCTTTTAACAAGTTTTTGTTATGGATTCTGGTAACTATTTATATAGAGCTTTCTGTCTCTGTTGGTTTTTTTTACCTGACATGTGAACTTGGTTCTCCAAAAGTCTGGAGGCACTTTAACACTCCATGCCAATTGTACACTGTAGACACATCATGAGAAACATGAGCTGCTCTACACGTTTCAGTCAGATAGTTAATTTTAATGCCAAAGGCACTTCTATATCAGTGACTGGTCTTTAATTAATTGACAGTCTATTACTTTGATGTTCACCATACGTTTTTATTTCAGTTCAGCAGTTTTACACTCTATCCTTGCGCTCCAACCTCCAGCTCTCCAAAATCAGTTTCTGTGGTTCAGTGTGTCTCTACTGCTCAGAAAACTGACCAATTTTTTTTAAAATCACTTTTGAGAATAAAGCAATACTTTTAACCAGCTTTCCCAGGAAAATTTCACTGACCTTTGGGTTGCTGTGTAGTCCCTCAAACAGCTATTCTTCCCCTTCCCAAAGATGTAAGGGAAGAACTTCCCACAGGAAAAGGGTGGGAGAGAGCAGCCAGATGTGAAAGATTTAAACAGCTCTTTTGCCCTTGGAAAGGGAGTATAAATATATTCTGACTTATTATTCAGTTATATATATATATATATATTATACTGAAATCTGCAGTGCAAACCTTCAAAAATGTTTTTATCACTGTAAATATAAGACTGGTAGGAGATATGATTACAGCATATATTTAAAAGGCTAAGTTTTGGGAAGAGAGAGGAATTGTTTAGGTTGGCAAACGAAGATGTTGGCAAAAGATGTTGGCACAAGCCAATGAATACATTTGGCTGAGATATATAAGTCAGTATCTAAATTTTTGTAGCAGTGATGAGGGGAAATAAAGTAACTGATCTCAAAATGGAGCTGGCTGATTTATGAAGAAGATCATATAAGGGAGTAGTTCACAATATCTTCATGATATCCAGAACATCCCCTTCAGTCCTCTGTCTTTCTGAAAGGGTGGATGTATTTTAATCACTAAAGTAGTTTTGGAGAGCACTGTCTATGTTTGTTACATTGCCCAGGAAACATTAGGTCTAAGTACAATGATTTAGAGACAATTTTTGGTTTTGTTTTTTATGTATGCTTTCTATAAGAATGACCACTCATGGGTTTGATTTATTTCCCAATTAAAAAGAGTGCAGGAAAACAGAGGTTTTGTTGGTCTGCCCCAAAGAAGCAAGATATTCGACACAGAGCTGAACACAACTCATTACAACAATACTGTAACTATGAGGTTTGACAGGTTGGCTCTAAATGCTTTGTAAGACATAGAAATTAACACCCTGCAAGTGCCTGTTGGACACAGACTGTACTGGTCTAAAAGCAGTTCTTTGCCGGGTAATTTGTTCATCACTGCTCACTGTCAGAATTAATATAGAACATGACCTGGTATTGAAGACCTTCCAGCCCCGAGTTTTGTGGTATCCAGTTTGATTAGAAATAGCAGATTTCTAGAGCTAAAACTAATGGCAATGGCTATGGTGCAGTTCGTAGTCTTGCAGCTATTATGGTTCACATAATAAATGTCTGTGAATGTAAAGGTCAGAAAAGGTGCAGCTCTCTTCCTGCAACTTATGACTTAGTCTTTTCCTAAGAAATTCTGAATTATGAAAATTTCACACAACTGAGAATCTGTGTTCAAGATAAGTGCTTCAGGCTACATGCTAAAACAGAATGACTCATCATAACCAGAGTCATATAAGCAGTTTTTTGGTCACTGAAGTACAAAAGTTCTGAGTTATCTCTCTGGAAGGGAATTTCAGAGCCTCACTGCTCTGATGTTAGGAGATATTTCTGTTTCATCCTCAGGTGAATCCATAGACAATTTATATTTTTATTCTTTTTCAGAGTTTTAGTACTATCCTCTAGTTGGAATAACCTTCCCTCTCCCTTTCCTTCCCAAATATGTTTTCAGGAAGTTACCATATTTTCTCTCATTTCATTTTGCCAGGCTCAATAAGCAATAAGTTTTCAGTCTTCTCTTGTGTAGTAGGTTCTTCATATCCCTGATCAAGCTAATTGCCTTTTCTTACACCCATTCAAAGTTAGTTCCTATTTCTTGAATATGGATGTAAAAAATTGTAGACTCTTTCATATAGGAGCTTACCAGGTCTTCTACACTGGCTGCAGGACACTAATACTTCCTGTATTTCTATATGACATTCAAATCAGGCTTGTGCTGGATTTTTTTGTGTCTGAACTACAGCTTCAGGTAGTTGATTGAATCTTTTTATTTCAGCAATTTCAGATTTGCAGAAAAAAAATTTATATATTTTAAACAGCTGGCTCATGGAATTATGAAAATGGAAGGTGATTAAGTCTTTTATTCAAGAAGGAGAACCTTATGACACAGGGATAATTCAGACAAGATTGCTTAATAGGAAAAATTGTGAGTCCATACTAAAACAAACAAAGAAGAGTCAAACTGTTAATACTGAAACTTCAATATGACAGAGCTTCAGGCATTTAGTAAGGAAACATTACAGAAAGGCCAACTAGAGGAAAGTGAAAAAGGAACACAGTTTCATAGTGAAACCATTACATTTTTACTCTGGCACCACACAAGTGAAAGGGAAACTAGCCGCACTAGAAAGAAAAAATTGCATATTGCATGGTATACTAAAGTAACTGGGTTCAAGAAGAGGGATCTTGGATTTCTCCCACACCATCTTGTGCCAGATTCCCTGGTCTCTAGTAGAAGTTGTGCTGACATTGCAGTATGTTGTTTAGGTGAGGCTCTCGCTTTCTCTTTGCAGCAGCCAAAAACTTCTGGAAACTTTCTCTCTCTCTCTCTCTCTCTCTCTCTCTCTCTCTCTCTTTCTCTCTCTTTTTCTTTCCGTCTCTCTCTCTCTCTCTCTTTCCCTCTCTCTTCATCCCTTTCCCTTAATCCCATTGCCATATTCATTGTCTTGAGATGTTGGTAAGGAAAATTGACTGCCTTTGAAAATCAGACAAGGTATAGTTCCTGACTATTACACTTTTTATAAATTCTCCAGTTTTATGGGAAAAACAAGCCATCAGAGTAGACAGAAATTTGCCAGAAAATCAAGAATGCTGAAAAATGGAGTAGAATAAAAAACTAACAAGAAATTCAGGTTTTCTGTATTGCTAGGCACATTTCCAACACATCAGTCTACTCAGTGCGGACTTTCCCATGCCCAGTATAGAAGCCAGAAGTGTTACTGCACATTAATAGTTAGCCTCTACAAGCTGTGTCAATCTTCTTGTCCACAGGGACTGATGATCACATATGGGAGTGGGGGTGGATCTGGCAGTGCAATGTGGGAGCCAGCTCCTCTCAGAGAAATCAGAAAGTGGTGAAGGTCATCCACAAGTTTCTGAGCACTATCACTGTCACTTCAGCTTGCATGAGCAGCTTCCTATTGAATTTGATGCTGAGCCTTATCCTTTGACAGGACTGTGATTCAGCAGTGTCAGAGAGCTGGATTGATGTTACTCCTCTTTTATGCTACATGTAACACTCACGCTATAGAACTACAGGCTTCTAACTTAGCTAGTTGTCCTCTCTTGTCTTTCAGAGCAGCAATTAAAGCAGCAATGTAGTGTAGATGCACTGAATGGTTCCCTCCAGCCATCAGTGAGCACCTGTGGAGTTTTCCAAATCAGCTCCAGAATTTCTGGGCCTAAAGTGGGTTCACATGAACTGTGTCATGGATGGATTTGCTGCAAGTTAGTTGTTTTTTTGCCCTCCTTTTCAAAAATAAGAGAGCATTGGTGTGACAACAGAAGCAAAAGAGTTTTGCTGATTCCTTCACCCCCTACATCACAAGGATACAATGAGAGGTTAGTTCACTGTTGTTCCAACTCAAGTCAGGCAATGACTAAAGAATGAGGTTCAGACACTGGGCACTTGCTGTAAGAGGTATTTGTGTTAAACCTGATAGTAAAAAGGTGCAATACTGAAGGTGCCAACCCAGAAATTCTATTCATTTAATAGATGTACTAACTGGAAACCTCTGAAAGAAAAGAAGTGTTTTTTATTCAGGTTTCAATTTTGTAAGGTATTGCACAACCCCGAGAAGATTTTTGGGATGTCCTGCACAGGGTCAGGTATTGGATTTGATGATCCTCTTGGGTCCCTTCCAACTCAGCATATTCTATGATTCTGTGATTCTCTAATGACTTTAATCCTCTCAATTAAAGCCCCTTGAATCTGAGTGAGTTCAGTGTATTGCAGAGTTAGATTCCTAATCAAGAAACAAAATCCTCCATTAAAAGAGAAAAAGTAGTTCAGGTTGAAGGAGGATGGGGATTGTTCAGAGATGTGAAGACTTGCAGCTGTCTTAGACAATGTGTCATCCACCAGAATAACAAAAACATATTTTCTATTCTTAAGTGCTACTTATGTGGGATTTTTTGGTGTTTGGTTTTTTGGGTTTTTGCTGGAATTTTTTTTTTGTTTGTTTGTGGTTTTTTTTTTCTTTTAATTCAGCTTGAAAGAGACTTTGGTGTACTTCCTCCCAGCAATACTCTGATACATTTGTTATGATGCCTTCTGAATAGGAACTTTCACACTGCTCTCATTCACACCCTCCAAATAAAGCTTATTTTAGCAAGATGCTTTTAAAAAGTGGCCTCAAACTTGCCACTATTTACTTCTGTCAAAGGTTACATTCAAAAAACAAGACAGTGACAGAAAAATTCTAAAAAATAGCTTTTTAAAAACCAGTTTTCATTTAAAAAACTAGGAATGTCCTTATTTACACAGATCAGAAAAATCATACACTACTCACGCTACTGCCAGTAAGAACAAGCACATGACAATTCCTTTGACTTAAACAGCTTTGTTAAATGGAAATTAAAAACAAAAACAACAAAAACAAAAACAACAAGAAAACCAAAAGGAAAACCTCAGAGTATTCATATACAAAATGATGAAATAAATACACTTTTGTGTTTCTTTTGATACTAACTGGTTATGACTGACTACTGCCTTTTCTATCCTTTGAGTAATGTGGCACTCTAAATTCTCAGGAAAAATATCAGAATAACTACCAAGTTCCAACAAATACCTACCATTGAAATCTGTTGAAAAACCTGTGAGTAGAAATTTTGATTTATATCAATGTTGTGAAATCATCTTCTGGAATGGAATCCTGGACCAGGTCAACTTGATGAGAGTTTCACAGCAGGAGGGCACACTGCCATTGTCTTTATGGTATTTAAAATATCTGCTCCAAGATCTACAGTGACCAAGGTGATGCAAGCCATAGTGTGCTTTTAAGAAGAAAACTGTGGATGAAATAATGAGAAGCACTGTCTGCTATGACACATCCTGGAGTAGGAAAGCTGTTTGTCTCCTTGCTTAGTTTTGCTCTTACCTGTGGAACAACGCAGTTTAGTAGGTTGACTTTCATACAGTAATTTTTGAAGCAAGGCTTGGCCATGGGCAGTATGATTTACATGTACCTATGTGGACATTTTATTGCATGCAATGCTACTTCAGCATATCTTTTCCTGAAGGCTTCCAGTGCTCGTGCCTTTGCTGACTGTTAGTTGTTGCAGCTTGGCTCCTCTCTTCACCTGGTGAAGAGGGAGCGGTCATGCTTTTTAAGTGCAGAGGGTTATTGGCTAAAAAAACAGTTAATCCTGCTATTTGTTTCTAGTTAATAATACAAAACCCATTTAGGAAATGAAGAATCTGACTGCAGAACTTCTGAGTACCCATTAAGCTGTCTAGATGACAGCCAGAATTCCTAATCCCTTCAATAGGTATCAACAAAGAGTATAACAAAGAAAAGCACCCACAAAAGGATTTATCAAAAGTATGAAAAAAACCCAGCCTTCTAGTCTGTAATTCATATTGCAATTTACTTTCTCATATAAATACTAATGTATTAAATCATAGGGCAAATTGATCATCAATTGATGAATTGTTAATATAATGAATGCTAGAAAAATGAGTTTATGATGGAGTTAGTGTGGACTGTGAAATTTTGTTTCCTAGAAATAGTGTAGCATGGAGGTTATTATGATTTATGCCTACAGTTATTGCCATATCAAAATCTAACTAAGGTCACTGCTATGAGGGAGACACGTGATTTACCAACAGGAAAATTACACAAGGTTCTAAATTACACAGACCTTGGATTTCTGCACTTCTAAATCCACATCACATATTTCTATTTAAATAAGCCCTCAAGGGCTTTGTTTGACTGGTTGTTTGTTTAAGTGCAAAACATACCAATGTAATGTATTTACTAATATAAAATATGGAAAGAGATTAAGGCAATAAAAATTAAGACTATGTAGTTTCATTTAGGCATCTGTTTTCATCTCCTCCATTAATCTTCCCTGTCAGTTACCAAAAATTATGTTTTGATGATTATGTTGAACAAAAAAAAATCACAGTAGCATATTGTCCTTCAAGGTAAAAATGTATTTTGGTGTACAGCCTAGTGAAAACATCACCTCTTTCCTCCAAAAGTGTGCTTCTGCTTGAAAAGTTTAATCCATTCAAGTCTCCTTAACAATTGAGCACTCCTTAACAGTGTAGAAACATGAATTGCCAAGTGCAATTCTCTCTCTCCCTCTGAAACAATACCAAAATTTTCCAAGACACTGTGTTCTCAGGAATGCCCTGAGATCCCCTCAATCCTTATGAGAACCACCAAAGAGTGTGATAAAAAACTTAAGTTCTGCATGCCAGAGAGCAGCCACTTCAGGATTTGGCCCTAATCAATACTTTACTGTTCATTCTCAGCAAGAAAGAAGATGCCTATGGGACACAGAAGATCCTGGCTTTACAGAGACAAAATATTTTCTGTCTCTGAGGACACCATGGGGGATTCCAACCAAAGCTCAGGCTTCTGTAGGACTTGAAAGGACAAGAGTCAGGAGCATTCTAACTCAGTGATGTATAAAGTGCACGAGGCAGGTGGCTAGTGAGCACAGACACGAGATCTGCCCTGTGTGGGCAGCAAGACATGGAACAGCTTGAGACATTAGGATGTGAATGGTTCCTGTGATACTAGTACAGATGTAGATCATTGTAGATGATTGGAGCATTGGAGATGTCAGCTGGCAAGTGACAACCCAGTTCAGTGGCTCATGTTGTGGCACGCAGCAAAAAACACAGTGTAGACATGTGCTTTATGAGTTGACTACAGCCATTAAGTTAGTTAACTGTTAACTAATTGGCTTTTACAACTGTTGACTCAAAGTGGGCAGTTTTGTAAAACCATGTCCAGAACTATCTGAAGTTAATGGTACATCTCATCTCACAGATATTTTTTCCTAGACATTGCATCTTTTCCACTCAGATGAGGACCATTCAACCATAATGATTCATGCACCCTGTGACCACTGAGCAAAAGTATTTTTTAGTAATACTCTGGACATTCCAGTCTGGGAACAGATTACATCAAATGCTGTCTTCTCATGGAAATAATTGACAGAGATAAAGAACATAAATTTAATACTACACAGGGTGTGAAAATTTCAAGAGTTAGAGAAAAGAAATTTCCTGAGCTTCAGAGCTTTCAGCCCAGGAATGCCAGAAGCAGTTCGAACTTTCTTCAGAACCCACCCCAAAATTTAATTTTTTCCCTAAACCAGCAGTAATGGAACCTGAAAAATACTGACCAGGTGAAACAAAGTGAATTCAAGTATAAAAATGGGCAAGTTTTGTAAAAGAACTTAATCAGCTACTTCTCAAAAACTAAATTGCTTGTCAGTATCTTAAAGAGTACCGTGTATTCTGAACCCCTTTACCAGAGAGGTTTAGTGATACTTCACTGACAGCTTCCACAGTGTCAGTTTATTTCTATAATCCTATGGTAGAAAAGGGGCCAAGGCCAAGGCAATCACCTGAAAATCAGAGGGATTTCAAGAAGCACAAGGCAGCCAAAACTGATTCTGGCCACTTATTGTGATGGCTGTGATGGCTTGTCAGTCAGGTAGGAACCACATCAATTCCAGTTGTTCTGCAGAGACATTTGAAAAACTGTGTTTGGTTTCAGCACCTTACCTTTAAAAAAAAAACAAAAAAACAACCCTAATCTTTTTTTAGATTTATCAAAAAATTTTCTCAAACATAAACTTTCATGTGGTATGAATTTGAAGCATGAAACAGCATTTCAGTATTTCAGTGAGGGTTTATTATATATTTTTTGGGAAACAACTGTCCTTTTTTTTAAATTTCACTTATTACAGCATTGTAATTTCTATAAAATTTGGAGTAATCAAATCAATTTACAACTATTACACTCTCACACATAATCATGACTATAAAAGCCACAGTTGCTTCACTGAATTCTGATCATCATGGGTCAATGGGAAGCTTCAAGATAAACTCTTCAGTATTTTAAACACACCTTTAGCTAATTCTTATACAAAGGTGGGGGAATACATTTCATTTGTTATCCACTTTTTCTTTCTTCTCTAATCTTTTTTCCCTAAACCCAAATATACCATGTCCATATCTTATTCTTCATGTTGGTAGAAATGCTCTAGGCAGACCATTAATATGGTCCCATAAGTTAAGAAAATTTTCTTTGTGAAAATGTTGGAAGCTTCCTTGCTATCATGATGTTATTTTTCATTAAACAATACTGCTTCAGACTACACACAGTTGCAGTCTGCCTTGAAATCTATATCTTTATTTTCTCTTGAGTTGTTGCTGAGCCTCTGACTGAATGTTTCAATGGAAATGGTCTAAGGTAAAGGTGTTTTTAGCAATATATATCTTCTTTAAAAAGATATTTTTATTCTTTAATATAATTTAAGGGAGTATTTCCTGTCTAAGATTTGGGACAAGCCAGTGTAAAGGTAGTCAGCGTATGACAGATTCTAGTTTGGAGGCAAGTCTCTACGCAGTATTTCACCACTTCAAGAGTGTAGGAGCTTTATATCACCTTGTAGAAGAGGCTGTTTCTCAACTGGATATATTGAGAATCACTTCTCTCCTTTTTGTCCTTAAAATCTTTGTTGTAAGGACTGACTGACCCCTTCCTGTAAGTGCTAAGCTGTCCTTCAACCGATGTGTGTGGTATAACAAATACCAGCTCCAGGACATCACAACCAACCTTCCCACACTGCATCTCCTGCTGGCTGTGCCAATATGCTTTGCTATGGAAAATGCAGCACTTCAGAGCAACAGAATTGAGTTTAATAATCGTGCTGAAATGTTCTTATTTAATCAACAGTTATCACTTTGGCATAATCATACCTGTTTCTTCAATCTGTGAAATCCTCATGTAAGTAACTGGATGTATATCCTTAGTAATTCTAGAGTTTTTTCTATTTTATTTCTCTGCTATGCATTTCTGGCCAGTTACCACAAACCTGGCCAGATGTCATGCATAATGTCACATATACCATGTATCACAACGTGATATGGTATGTGTTATATGATATAAATATCAATTTGTTTATCTGCAGGATAGCACCAAAACCATTCCAATTTCCAGATGTTGGCTGATATTTTTCCCTTCAAAAAATTTGCTTTTATAACAATGTAACAGTGTTTTATAACAAGGCCAAATCAAAGTCTTTGGGACATTCTTGAAAGAAAAGTTAAAAGGTCAAACCTAGTAACAGCTAAGTTAAACAATAAAGTGGAAACTTCTTCTTTCATCCTTTACCTTGTCACATGCAGCTCCTGCTATATTAACTGGGGGTGAAGTCTGTGTGTCCAAGTTCATTTGCCAGGAGAAGGTTGAATGTCCCCTAAAAAGTTCAAAAGTTATGAAACAAATATAAACAGACATCCTGTTTCTGAATCTATGGTACTTAGTATCTCAGGTGTAAACATGTTCCAATACAATTAATCTTTATCATTTGACAAGTGGCATGAGAAACCCTGACAGGAGGAAATAACAAGAACTAATCTTATGAAGAGCAGAGCAGCTGAGGGAGCTGGGGTTGTTTATTCTGGAGAAAAGGAGGCTCAGGAGAGTCCTTATCACTCTCTACAACTACCTGAAAGGAAGTTGTGGCCAGGTGAGGGTTGGTCTCTTCTCTCAGGCAGCAAGTGACAGGATGAGAGGAAATGGACTCAAGCTGTGCCAGAGAAGGTTTAGTCTGGATATTATGTTTAATGGCAACATGTTCAGGTTAATGGCTGGACTTAATTATCCTAGAGGTCTTTTCCAAACTCAAAGATTTCATAATTCTAAGAAATTGTAGGGGTGGGTTTTTTCTTATGAAGGAGTTGAATCAGCAAAAAAGTACCATGAAATTGTGGAAGAAAAGAATTTTGAAACTACAAAGTAGCCACAAGTTACATGACACTCTTGTGTATTATTGGTGTAGATATATTATGTTTGAAAATGTATTAATGTACTGTATTTTATGATAAAAAGTGGTACTGTTTCCCTTTTTCTACTATAAAAAGACTATTTTTCCATGCATCTTACTGGATATTTTCATTAGAAGAAAACTGATAAGAAAGTCAGTTGGCTTTGATATATTCCTATTTGGTTTGTGTGTAATTTTCAGCAAATAATGTTCAAAGACCTGTGTGATGAATTGCATGAGGAAAGTTGATGCCCAAAAACCACTTTTTGCCATCAGTGGGTCCAAAAGCGTTTCCTTGGTGAAGTGGCAAGCTGTTTGTTTTTTAAGTTCCATTCCTTATCCACAAACTCAGGGCAGCACTCAAACCAGTGCTGTTTGCCTTTAGCCCACAGTCACATGGGCTGAACCCAAGCACCACATCTTCATCCCATATACCAGACTCTAGTTGGAGGATTCTGTCACCTTGGCTATAGCTGTCCCAGCAACAAAGCTGTTAAACCACCAGTTTTCAGTTATTTTCTTCCCTACATGTCAGTATTTAAATTATGTCTGCAAATCTGTAGACTAAACTTTAAAATAAGTATTAGGAGTACCTAAATGTATTCTTTGATTTTGTATTAAATTAAAATGCCGCCCACAGAAAACTACCCTTAAACAAGAAAGATATAATTGGAAAACGTATAAATCCACAAAACCTTCCACATCTAACATGATGGTTCAAATCCAGGCCAAGTAGGTAAAGAATTTTTAGAAGGCTGTGCTTACTGAAGCTTTCCATTACAATTGCATTAGATGTCATGTTTATATTATTTTATCAGCCTAAGACAAACCAAAGTCTCTGTCAGGATGTTGAGCAACTGATTGCTACATGAACAGCAGTGCTTCAGTTTTGCAGCTACTGATGGATGTGAAGCACAGTTAAGTGCATTGTTGCTTCTATCTGAAAGTTTTCCTGTCATTTGGACTTGAACTTAACTGATGAATCACAGGATGTACCAGAGTAAAAGCATCTCTGGGGACTGAAAGCATAAATGTACTTTCATCCAACTTTACTCATTGGTGGTAATGCCAAAAGATGGTAATACATGCAGTGAATCACATCAGCTGTAACTACAAAGGAAACATGTTCCATAGTTGGTTAATTCTTAATTGATTCTGATGTTCTGGCCTAAAATAGAGAATAAAAATATGCCATTGATCAGGAGCCTCATGAAGTTCCCACTTTATGTGCATTTATAGATGCTATCTGAACAGCAGCTGAACTATGAGAGAAAAGTGGGCAGAAATGGGTCAAAATGGGAGTGGCAGAATGGTCAGATCTGCTTATTTTCTACTCGTGATAGTACAGCTCCTGTTTCCTCTAACCTAAGAGTTGATATAAAAAAAACCTCTTGATGCCCTGCATTTTGTGGGTGTGAAATGGAGGAAAAACCCCCATCTAGCCATTCACTATCAAGAAAATGGCAGGATTGGAGAAATTTTGGAACCAGTGCAGCTGCACCCATTGTTCCCTTTCCCTTGGGGTAAAATACATTTCTGGTTTTGGTAATGCCATGTTATTTTCAACCCATATTTTATCTTTCACAAAACAATTTAAGCTTGCTCTCTTCTCTGCAGGCAAGAAGAGGATATGCAGAGAGCTTCATTGCTCTGGAGCAGAGTGTTCTTGCTGTGGCCTTTGTGGGGTTTGTTTGACAGGTCTCCACATTTATTTCTATGTCTCCATGAGGCTAGTCCCTACTTGTGAAGAATTACTGGAATACCTTGATCAATACAGAATACCTGGGCATTTTATATTTATGGTGTAAATATACTGAAACAATATACTAGCACCTCTAGTCATTTGCACATTGGTATCAACACTGAGACGTTTCTCTTTTTGCTCTGAATATGACAGCAATTCAAAGATGATTAGTTTATCTTCACACTGGTAAACTGGGAAAACCATCTCAGTGTCATTTCTTTTTGCTCCAAGAGGAAACACATCTCTGGCAATGGGTAAGGCAAAAGATAGGAAAAGGAATTTCTGGCATAAGGCTGAAAACTGTGTGTCACAGGAAACACTCCCTTGTGCAAATCTGAGGATGCAGCGAAGTCGTGAATTACAGACACGCAGAGCTCAAGATAAACGAAATTCAGTGCTTCGGTTTCAGTAAGTGCAGATTTTGTCTTTGAGCTACTGTACATGCTGGGCCAGGGAACAAACAAAATGGGGGGAGGCGATCTCAGACAGAGCTCGCTTTATGTTTCCGACCTGCTCTCCCCGGACAGAAAGGGCAGAGCGATGGAGTGTTCGGTAAGACAGCGGGCCGTGCGGGCTGTGCCTTCGTGCCCGCGGGCGGAGGTGGCGGTGGCGGCGGCGGCGGCGGTGGCGGTGGCGGCGGCGGCAGGCCGGGCCGGGCGCGGAGCATGCCCGCCGCCGGGGCGGCATGGAGCTGCCGGGGAGGTGGAGCCAGCCGCTGACCTGCCGGCATCGCCCCTCAGGCGCATCATCTGCCGGCAATCAACCCTCCCTTCTTCCTTTCCATCCGCGCTGGAAAACGCAAGGAAAACACAGAATGAAAATATATTATAATTAAAAAAAAAATAAAAATTCTCTTTAGCAGCAGGGCCGGAGGAAGCGGCAGAGAGGCCAGGTGCGCAGGGCTGTGCATGAGGAGCTCGGCCGGGCGCTGCCGCCATGGAGCACATCCGGATGCCCAAGGTGGGTCCCGCATCCCCTCGGCCCCTCCTGCTCCAGCCCAAAGGAGCCTCGCAGCGCAGCCCCGCGGGCCTCTGCGGCCTTCCAGCCGATGCTGCGGGCTGGCTCCCGGCCGGTTTGCGGCGAGAGCTGCCCAACAGGCCGAGAGGTGGGCGCGCTGCTCTGCGGTGCGGGCCTGTGGGGCTCCTCATGGAGCCCCCCTGTTAGCGCAGGCACTGTCCCTCAGCTGCAGCTACCGAAAGGGAGATGTGTTACCTGCTTTTCCCACGCCTTTGGGTTGCCCCAAGATTTCAGACTCGGTGATAAATTGATTTAGTGATTCTACGCATATGTTTGATCTTTAGCCGAAGTAATCCTTCTTTTTTTTTACAGCTTTCTAAGCACTAGGCCTGTATTTCTTAACAAAATTGCCACCTTGCTCTAAAACAAAGATACATTTTTAACACGTAAAAGGTTTAGATTAAAAGAGATAACAAAAAAGTGAACCAGAGCAATATTCAATTGAGTTAATTTTAGTTAATTTGAAATGGGGTGGGATATATTTTCGTATGTATGTATTTATTTATTTATTAAATAACCCATCCCCCTGAAATTAAGAATTTATTTGTATTTATTATCACTATTTAATATGATGGCATGAATTTGATATTAGGGCCTTGTTATTTGTCTATCTTTTTTGACCTTTAGGTGTTAAGCTATAAATATATTAAGAAGATAGGCATTTATAACAACTGTCTTTCTTCTCATCTCATTTAATGATCAGTTATCTGCCTTTTTGGGAAGGAAGAATTTCGGATTAGCATGACTGTATCCTTCTGCAGGTAGGATACAATCAGTGGAAGTTGTCTGTACAGATGCTCCTGTCAATTCACTGAAGAATACTGAAAGCATGAATGAGAAGAATGTTGAAAACAAATTAATAAGGGTAGAAAAATATCAAAGAAATAAATGCTTGTATTTTCTGTGAATGGAAGACGCAGGCAAGTCCCTCTTGCGGGCAATGGAAGCTATCTGTTTTCTTTTCTACAACTAGGTCTTGAAAATATTACTCTGCATATGTTAAACCCATTTCTGTATCTGATACTGTGAGAAGGCACTGTACCAAATGCCTCAGGTCACTGAAAATCTTAACTCAGTGTGAGGTGATTCTGCAGTCCTGGATCCTGGCAGTCTCTTATATTATAGCTATGCTAAAAGATATCTGATATAATAGAGCAGTTTAGAAGGTATGACTTAAAGGTACAAGGTACAAAAATCCTTTAAAATTTCCAACATAAATGTAGAAAATCAACATAAGTCACTACTGAAATACTTAATCTCTCCAGTTACTCCTGAATACACTGAAAAATCTTTATCTGTATATGTAGATACACCATAAAAGTGTATCTACAGCTACTTAATAGAATTTATACCTTTATTTTTTTTTTAACCTCTCTGCTTAAAATCAGTCACCAGAACTTGTTTGGTTTGCTTTTTCCTATTTTTACTGAATTTAGTTTTGATAATTTGGAACTGAACATTAAATGATTTCCAGTGCCTGTGATGTAAAAATAGGTAAGGGAAAGCTCACAGTGTCATGTTAACACATCGTGCCTCTGGTGTCACATTTCCTGATTCCATAAAATCTTGTCTTGAGAGAAATTTGAGAAGGGACTGCCCTGCTCTGCAAAGGTATTAATCTCAGAATAATGACAAGTTCCTTGACTCACAAGCCCAGCCAAATGGAAAACCAAGATAAATCCCATTCTTAGCAAGTTAATAAACTTGGTTATATCTGAAAACAAAATTCTTGGCCCAGGTAAAAGCTTTACCTTCAAAAGGAAGTCCTTATTACATGACACCCGTTAGGTCTCAGCAATTGTTTAATCTTAAGTGAAATATTACTGTAGTGATTTATGGTTCATAAACATTAAAATTAATCTGATAAAATATAACAGACATTAAAAAAGCAGAAGGTAATTCCATACCAGTTGGATCAGTAGTTCATTAAGATACCTACTCTGTGTCAGAGTGACAGAGGAGAGAGAGCAATTAGACCTGGCCGTATTCTGCAGCTTCTCAGCATCTACAGTTGTATTAGGGTCCAGCTCTTCCTAGTTCCATTAGTGTCCATTTATGGACTTCTCTGTGTGAGTTAGCCAGAGCTTCTTATAGACAGGATGACACTTTGGCTCCACAGCCTGCATGGAAGCAAGTTCCAGAAGATTGTGGCTTTACAGAAATTACCTTCTTTCGTCTATTGGAAAGTCCTGAATAGCTTTCTTCAGTATTGCTTCCTTCTAACTTCAAGGATTTGAAAACATAGTCACTATATTTCCACAAAGTAAGTGCCATCCTATGTATGAAGGCTGCAGTTTAAGTTTAAGAGTTGGAAACCGTTCCTCATTGCTGAAAAGAATTATATTTAACCCACACACCCTTATAAAAATTAGTAAAACCAGTGACTGACATGAGTTTGGATTGAACAGCAAGATAGTTTAGGATAACTCTCCAAAAGCAAAATATGACAAACAGCTCATAACATTCAGAAAAAGAGAAATCAACAACACTTCTGAGAAGATTAAAAGCATGTTTTATGAGCCTTTATGTGTACAGATATGTCTGGCCATGGACAGGATGATAATACAGAGCTCTGTAGATATGTTCATAAGGCAACTTCATGCATTGTAGCTAAACAGTTCCTTTATTTTATTTGTAACTCTTCATATAATTTGTGTTTGTATATTGGCAGAGGCCTATAATAAAGTCCTTATAATAAAGAGCACATCAGTTTATCCCTGGTGTACTAAATATCTTCAGTGGACTTAGCCCAGAAGTTCTTTTGGGTCAGTGTTAACAGAATACTTGGGATGACTTGAGTTGCTCGAGTGTTTTCATTTTTGTGATGTTACAGTGAGGTATTTCCTTTCAATGATGCCTCTCTCAGGCAGAATTTAAGATCTGCTTCCACGTTAATGACAAATCTCTCTACCAGATGTATTGCTTCACAGTATAAATTTCCAGCATGTGTAAATGAGCCATGTGTTTGCTTTTGTTTTCAATCTACTTTCCATAATTCTTGCTTTTTTATAAAGTTTTATAACATGTCCTTTTTCACTAAGTCTCCATCAGGAAACCCATATAATTTATATCCACTTTATATATGAACAATGTAAATTGCAAAATATTTGTCCAGGTGTCTATCCAGATCAGTAGCAAAATTGAACCCAGCACGCCCAGTCTTTACTCTCCAACTACATGTTCTGGGTTGCTGGATCTCCACCTTTTTTCTAAGGTAAGTTTGCATATTCTACCACTGCTCTCTGTGTCTTCTCTTGAGATAAGATGTGATATTTTTGTTCTCTGTATCCAAGCTACAATTCCTTTTGGAAAGGTTAGGTTTATTTCAGCTATGTAGAAAAGTGGGAGCAGCCCTGAGATGATATTGGGAAACACCTTGGGGGTGTGGACTGGTTGTTTCCCCCACTGGGAATGGGGAATGGAGTGCCACAGGCTCTTCACTGCACTACTAGAGTTTGGCTAAGCTTTTGTTTAGTTTGCTACTTAGAAAAGGTAGAGGAAGTGAGGCTGCCATGGCCTTTGCCTTTTATTGGTGTTTTGGGTAATCAGGTTACAGCAAACACATTACTGCAACATCTTTCAAGTGCCAAGTTGATTTTCTGCTTTTAGAGTATTGTGTGAAGGTGGTTTCTGTACTTTCCTCTAAGTGTACAGCTTAGAGCAGTGTGTCTTATAATTCAGCTGGTGTTTTTCTAATTTCATAACTGTTTTCTCACTTTACATCATGGTTAAATATTGTTCTGGCTGTTCTGGGTCCAGTAATGTTTAATGGCTTCAAATATGTCATTCTACTTCACTGCTTTAGTCAAATGATGCATTAAAACATCTACATTAATCCTGGACACATTTCACTCTGATTTTGTGAGTTATGGATTTTTTCTTATTAATGGATCTTCCTTATTTAGAATGTAATTTAGTTTTCTTTGGGTTCTATTTATTCCATCTTTGTGCTGTGAAACTTTGAGCCCAAAGGGTAAATATAATACAAGTGAGATTTGTAGTATACTATGCCAGATAATGTTCTGTGGTAACATCAGACTGGAGGTGGATAAAATGAAAACAGGAACTGCAGAAAATGTCCACATATTATGGGATTGGACTTAAAATATCTGTTTGGAATTGTGCTATAAAATATTTGTTTTGAATTAGAGTCATCAAGCTACCATCTTATTAATGTGAGTTTTGACTTAAACAAAATCTTAGCCATATTCTCAGTTCAGTCAAAAATGGTCAGATGATCACACTGACCTTCATATTTTCAATGTGACACTCAATAAAGAGGTAGCTGGATAAAGTCACAAAACAAGCTCTAAAAATCATAGGTAGTCACGTATTTAAATTTGTTGTCTTGGTATTAATGTCCAAGCAACTAACTAAGCCTTATTCCACTTGAAAAATAGTACTGAAAATCATTAAGACAGCATGTGGTCTTCTTTGTTTTGGTTTTTTTTATACATAGTAGGAGACTGAGGTTGGAATGAAGGACTTGAGAAGTTAGGCTTTGGGGTGGTCAAGGCTGGAATCTCCAGGCTTGCTGTTAATGGGCCCAAGTGTGTGGTTTTTGAGTTATTGCTGTCTGCAAACTAAAGGAATCATCTATTTGCAACAGAAAATGCACACTGACATTTCCTGCTGTGCAGGTGTACTCTGCTGAGAAAGACAGGTCCCTACCACCAGAAAAGGGAGTCCTACAAATCCATTTTTGATGCAAATCTCTCATGGCCTGCACAGCTGAAATGGCTTGGTACTGCTGCTCTAAAACAGGCTGCTGAACAGAGCATGGTTTTAAACATGTAACAGAAAAGCCTGCATCAAGTAAGACAGTTTAAAGATCTATTTCTTTTCAGTATCCCTTGGCTGCATGCAAAATTCTTTCTCCCTATGTATCTTTTCAGAACCTAATCTAAACAAATTTGGCAAATGTATTTACTGCCTTGAGGAAGCCCTATTTTTTTTCTAAATTAAAGCTCTTAGATAGGATTTTTAATAGAATACATTAATTGCTCTCTTCTCCTTTTCTAGATAAATGAGCTCTAATACTGACTGAAAGAGAAAACTTTATGTATGAGCCTTGTGTGACAATGTTGACACCATATTGTAATGCTCTATACTCTTGTAATAGGTTCTTGTTTATTGCTCCCATTTTGCAGCTGCTGGTCAGGTGTGTCTGCTAATGTGGTGCTGACCTCACTCTCTTTATAGATCTTATTGTCTTAGCAGACAATAGTTTCCTTTTTTAAAGCAAAATTATTAGGTAGTTTGTTCTCTGTCTTGCTATTATGAATCATTCTTTATTCTTTTTTTTTTTTCTTCAGCTTTTTTCCTCCATTTCATTTTAATCCTTTAGAAAATTAAAGTTGTTTAGATTTTTCTTGAATATTTTTTCCCCATCCTGACAGATTTGCCCTGAGGAATATCCATTTACAATGGATATCTTAAGGTGTCTTTGCTTAAATTTAATAACTTTTGGCTTTGTTTGAGTCTTTTGACATATGCAACCATCTAACTTCATAGACTGTGCATTATTGTATTGCACTTGGGAGATCTTTTCAGAGAGGGAAATATAAAAGAGTAACATGCGTCAAGTACATTTTTTATGATTCTTATGAAAGAGAATAGAAACCACATGAAAAGGCAGCATCAACTGGCAATTCAGTTTTCTTTTATTCTTTCTCCAAGATCATGCAGAAAAGATCACTTATTGGATATTTTGTTTAACAAGTACAACACTACTATCTTTGTGTTGAGAAAAAAAGTAATAGCATTTGGTCTTTTACTTGTTGTCTTTTTTCACTCTCAGGAATTATGTTAAACACATGGATGGCTGGGGTCAAGCAGGGTGAAGAAAGCTCACATATTCCACTTGGCCTCAAACCACACCAGCTGTGCTCCTTTTTTCTCATTAGACTCAGGCTTTTGGCTTTCACAGGCTCTTCCCTTAGCTTTTGTCTGCCTGCAGTGCTGAGGCCAGTGAGAATCCCGTCATGAAGGATGGAGTTTCTTCTGGCTTTCACTCATGTGTGTAACCTCATAAGGAGCATAGGGAAGGCAGCAGAAATCCCTGCTCAGTCTAGGAGCCCAAGGGGATGGACAAGAAGAAGCCTCTCTAGGGCTAAGTGTGTGCCCCTAGGGCCCAGCCTTGGCTTCGAGTCAACTTTTTCAGCAGCAGAGAGGTTTGTGAAAGTTGCCTTTCTTTATCCTTCAAGAATCACTGAAACTCATTTGTACAGCCAAATTTCAAGGTACTTTATCAGCTTTTACATGAAACTTGCTTTCACAGCTTGTTGTAGAGCAATGAATTTCAAGTGTGAAGAGTAGAGAAGCTCCTGAGGATGTGGCCTGAGTGAGGGTATACCCTGCTTACCTTTAATTGGCAGCTTCCTCCTGGCTGGGAGGTTTTTCTGGCCTTTCTCCTTCTTGGGATAAGGAATTAAGAGGAGACGAATTAGTCAGGGTTCCTCCTAAAGGAGCAGGGAGCTCTTGGTGATATGGGAGGTGATCTCTTTTGTTCTTGACTGACAAATGGGCTTTTCAGCTTCTTCAAGATGCTCAGTGATAATGGGCAGGTCAGTGATGACCATGGCAGAACTGGCTGTTCAAGTGTTTTGACTTCAGGTTAGCTAATGCATAGGAAGCAAACACATAGACTTAAAACCTATGTAGTGAGAAAAAGCCCTTTGAGATTTCTTTTTTTCATAATTCAAAATTTAATTTTATTGGAAAATCCTGCAGTAGAGACCGTTTGGTGTCAGACAGCATGTCTGTGCTGCACTTGAGCTTTGCTGTGACAGGAAGCTCCAGTTCTGGCTAATCTGCCCTGCAGTTTTGCTTCTCTCTCCTGCTCAGTCTGAGCCTGCAGTCAGATGGATCCTGCATTTATCTGAAAAAGCTTTCCCATGTGGAACTGTGAACAGCCTAAAATAGTAGCAGCTACTTCTGCATTGTTTTGTGATGCTGACATGTTTGGAGACACTGAAACAGCTTAAAGAAGTGAGGATGAAAGTAGCATACTCAAAAAAGCATTAAAAAATAGGTCATGCAGTCAAAGCTTATTAAAAAAAGTTATCTAAACTAAAAATGAAAACAAATTAGGGTACATGAATATTTTTAGGAATAACATTTTGGCACGCAAACTTTTCCGAATGCTTTCAGGGTCATATATTTGCCATTCTTCCTTAGGTGGGAGTCCCATTGAAACTGGTGGGAGTTATGCCTGAATAAAATTTTGGCCCATGATTTTCCCTAATATGACATTTTTTTTGTTGAATGACCTCCTGGCAACCTTGCTTGTAAGTTATTTGTCATGTTTATTTGCTGAGTAAAAAGTGCCTTCCATCTGTTCTTAATCTGTGTTCCCTTTAACTTCTATTTTTGCCTCCTTTTTTCTGTCATCTGTGTTGCATTGGAAATAGAGTTTCTGGGCAACTTTATTTATCTCCATGTAAGCAATTATAGTCATTGAAATAAATCTCCTGGTGGTCTTTTCTTTAGGCCTAGACAACCACTGTCATCAGGAAAGGAAAAAAAAAAAAAAAAAAAAAAAAAAAAAAAGACAAAAAGATAGGAGTTTCAAATTAATTATTTAATTTTTTTAATTTTTACTTAGATGCCCCTCTCTAGACTTCCTTGAATAATGCTTTCCTTTTAACTCCTTGTGGTCTTCTAGCTCTCAGCTTTACAGACTTGTGTTTTCAGATCTGATCTCTCACACCAGCTGTTCATTTTTGGTGAAGCACGTGTGCACGGTCTCTATGCTTTTTCCTGGCATGTGTCACTGCATACATAATTTCCTACATTCTCCAATAAAGTCTACAGTTGTTTTGGTGAAAAACTGGAGCATTTTTTAATAGAAAAAAAAGAAAAATAATTATTATTTCTTTCTGATATGAATTTTGGCCATTAATGCTATTTTCTCAGCATGCTGTGACTTTTTAGGTAGAAAAGCTCCTTCCAAATAACTGTTGCTATGTGTGTTCCCCTCTTGTGGAAATGAACATATTCTGATTCCCTCTATTCCCAGACTCTCTAGGTTTAAAGACACTGCTGGACATGGTTTTCTTTTCCTGATTGGGAGCCTGCAGAAGAAGAAAGAAGGCTCATTCTCTGAATCCTTTGAGCAGCAGAATAGAATCTAAGATTGAGCAATGCCTCATTATACTGATGGACTAAATTTGTCATTAATAACTATAAGATAATAGACATAGGGGGGTAGATCATTATTTATGTATGTAGGCATGACTAAGAGTTACAATTGCTAGTTCTAAAACAAAACAAAACAAAAACACCCCTCAAAACTAACCTGAACCCCACTGTGTTCAGCAGAGGACAAAAAAGCAAGCACTGTTTGAGAACTTTTAAAAACTAAATAAAAAACAAAACAGCAAACATCACTATTCCTCTCCACAAACCTGTTGTACATCCAACTTTTGAATTCTGTTTGCACTTTTGGCCTTTTCTCAGGAAGCAGACCTCACACAGAATAATCAAAAGTGTGGAAGAGCTTGTCTGGAATAGCTTCCATAAAGGTCACAACTGTGTAAAGTTGGGCTCTTCACTCTTGGAACACGAGAATGGAGGGAAGGACCTGTAACAGCATGTGTGGCACATTACTGGTGACAGATTCAAAAAGAGCAGGAGGAAGGGACTTCATTGTACAATGTATAGCTGAAATGGGAAGTTCACTCTCACAGGGTGTTATGGATGCAAATAAATTACAGATATGCAAAATGTTATTTAATGAAATTAATGGAATGTAAGCACCATTGTGGCTATTAAAAAGAGTGACCTCATCTTAGGAAGGCCCAGAGCTGGGCTTAGATCCTAAGGGAGCATGAGTACATGCCTGCCTCTCACACTCTTCCCTTAGCTGCTGCAACTGTCTGTTCTTGGGAGACAAACTGCAGGGAGAGGTGAATTCTGATCTCCCCAGTGCAGCCACTGCATTTGCTTTGATGGAATCAGACTTAGAACACAGCTCTTACTGCAACTGTTCCTATTCATTCAGATCCAACCTTTAATTTATTTGTAGCTCTGTATTTAAAAAAAAAAACAACAACAACAAAAAACCAAACCCACAACCAAAGAGGAGCTTTGTTGGTTAGCATTTTTCAGTCATGGGGCTGTGATTGATGAGTGGGGAAATTCATCCCTCAGCCCTGTCCCACTGTGTGGGTGCCTGCTTTGCTTGTTTCATGGCCCATAGCTCACTTTGTTGGCTGGAGGGGGTGATGAGTGCCTTGTGCAAGATCAGTGCCTGGGCAGCAGAGGCCTTGTTGGCTGGACTGCAGTGTAGGGACCTTTCTTCAGACAATGCTGATTTTTATTGGCTTTATGGGTTCCTTTCAGAAGGGCACTGCCTTCATTTCTCTTTTGTGTGATCCCTCCTCTTTTGCTTGCTGCTGAATGCTTTCTGGGTTAATACTGTATTTCTTCCATTCCTTCTCAAGCCAATACATGACCTCTGAAGTAGATGGCCCTGGGAAAAGACTTCATCCATGCTTTCTAGCAGGTTTTTTTTTTTTTTTTTGTTTAAATAAATAGCTTTATTTTTGTTTAAAACAGATCATAACTGGCCTTGTGGGAGATGACTCCACTTTAATAATTGTTTGATTTTAAGCATTTTGCTCCTAAACTGGCTTATTTTCATTTTAAGGTTTTCTTTCCTACTGGTTTTAAAATAGTGCCATGTATTTGGAATCTGCATTGCAAACATGTAATTCTGAGATGCTGACATTCAGATGTTTTGCAGGAAAATCAACTAATATTAGTTTTAAGACTGTTGTATTAGGAGATCCATCAAGTCCATAGTAGCAAATTGGTAACTGTTTTGGGCAGGTTTTATCCCACTGACTATCCAACTTGTTGAGTTTTTTATTATTCTAGTTTCTCTGTCAGAAATCAAAGAAGCCTCGAATGATTTGTGTTCAAAGGGACCTTAAAGGTCATCTAGTTCCTAATAGGTGCCTATAGCACATGCTACAAAATACTAATGATGTACAAGTCACAGGCTGTTGATCTGAGAGCTAGTAACGGTGTATGGACTCTCTCATTGTCAGGAGTGCAGCAAAGGGAGAATACCCATTTTGTGCCCAAGGTAGGAGAGCAGTGGAAATGGAGTCCTTGAGTCCCATTGAAAAATTACTGAAGGCAAAAACTTGGTGACCTCTGCTGTCAGCCCTAACAGGAATGCAGGGACCAATGTCAAAATGTTTCTTTTAAACTCTTTTAACGTTTTTTTAAAATCTTAGCAGAGATTTGCTTGTTTGATGGGAGAAAATTTGACTGACTGAGACCCATTGAAGAAAGACACTTCAACACTATCTCCTACTTACTAATTATTTTAATTTACCTGGAATTACTTGAATGGAGCTAGAGTTTAGCTGAAGGACAGGCCCTGCCTTCCTGTCATAGGGTCTTGCTAAGATGAGATCACAAGGAAGAACTCAAGTGAGAAATTGTCTTCAGAAGTGTTAAATAATAGGTTTTTAGATACAGAGGTACCACAAGAGAGGGGGAAAAAAGGAACATTAAGCAAATCTGGAAATAGATCACATAATATGATGACATTTTCTCATATGGTTATACTTCTTTGATACAATAGACAAAATGTGAACATTGATCTCTCACTATTGAGCTTTCTGTCATAGCCTAATTGTTTCTTTTTTTTTCCCTCTGTCACTTTTTTGTATAGGTGGAAAATGTTAGGTTACTTGATCGTTTATCTTCAAGAAGAGCCGTGGTGGGAACCTTATATTTGACAGCTACCCATGTCATATTTGTGGAGAATGGTTCTGAAACTCGCAAAGAAACCTGGGTATGAATTTTTACTATTTCAGTTAGCTGTAAGTGCATGGCACTTTACTGATGGTAATTTGAAAATTACTTCCAAATCACTTTAAAAGTAGTTAATTAGTTCATATGAGTGCTTTTATGCTCATATGAGGCCATGTGAAGTTCCAGCCTAGTAACTTTCAAAAATTTTCAGTGAGTTCTAGACATTACAGTATAGTAAGAGGAGTAGAAGGGCCTTCACTATATGAATAGCAGATGTGATTGACTGAGGAACAGCTGCTGTAAACTGCACTGTTGCTCCTGTCATCCAGGAAGCAGAAAAGAGAAATGCCTTGAATGTGAGCTACTTCCTTGGCTCTGTCAATTCTTGGCCTTCCCCATTACTGCTAGTGTTGAATCAGTGTTTTTTGGTTTAATACTTTATTTTTTTTATAAAGTATTTTTTATAAAGTATTTTGAATTAACTGTTTTGATTGATTGACAGCATACATTGCATTTTCTTGTGGTTTAACCCCAGCCATTGGCCAGGCCACATGCAGCCACTCGCTCACTCCCCCAACCAGCAGAATCAGGGGGAGACGCTAAAGGGTAAAAGGTAGAAAACCCATTGGCTAAGATAAAGATAGTTTAATAGGGAAAGCAAAAGGCACACACACAGGCAAGGCAACACAAGGAATGAATTCTCTGCTTCCCATGGGCATGCAGGTGTTCAGCCAACTCCAGGGGAGCAGGGCCCCATCACAGTAACAGTGACTTGGAAAGGGGGATGTCATCACTCCAAATGTGCTCTGCTTCCTGCTTCCTTCCACTTTACATACTGAGCATGATGCCATATGGTCTGGAATATCCCTTTGGTCAGCTGGGGTCACCTGTCCTGGCTGTGTCTCCTTGCAGCCCCCCATGTACTCTGTTTACTTGCCAGCACTGCAGCAGGCCTTGGCTCTGTGTGAGCAGTAACAGCGCCATCTCTATATTATCAACCCTGTCTTCAGTGCAAATCCAAAACATAGCCCCATGTCAGCCACTGTGAAGGAAATTAACTCTACCCCAGCCAAAACCAGCACACGTGTACAGCTCTTGCTCACTGTCATACATTTGAAAATCTTTTATGTAGCTTAATTATGCGCCCCTTGTCCATTTTTGCATTAATTAACTCCATCTTCCTTTGATCCCACTATTCCTTACCGGATTTTTTATTGTAATGTTTCATCTGATTTGACGCAATATTTAAAACTATATCAGCATTACCATTCTACCCATGAGGAGGCACAATGTTTTAGCCTTATGTAATTGGTGCTGGTTCATCTTTTCACTGTGCCAATAGATGAAAAGAGCTTTGACAGCCACTAGCTTACAATAAAGCAAACAACAAGCTTTGGATAACATGAGCAGGCTAATATTTGAGCAGCTGAAACACTCCAGAAATTTCTCTTTGTCTGCAGGTGATGTATCAAGCTGCTTGAACCTGAAGCTGAAAGATAGGAACCAAACTACAAGAGGAGGAGTGTGAGGGTTTTCTGAAACAGTAGTGGAAGCTACTGTGCCTGCCCTGGCACATCATAAATAATTACTTTTCTTCTTAAAGATTTGACTAACAAAACTCTTTTCGATTCCCCTCAGGTTCTCCACAGTCAAATTTCCTCTATTGAGAAGCAAGCCACAACTGCCACTGGGTGCCCACTACTGATCCGCTGCAAGAACTTCCAGGTCATCCAGCTGGTGATCCCTCAGGAACGAGACTGCCATGACGTTTACATATCTCTGATACGTCTGGCTCGACCAGGTATGGGGAGAAAACAGTGCAAAAATCAATCTTCATCCTGAAAAGAGAGAATTTAATGGAAGAAATGTATCTGTGCATCTTTGTCCTTTGCAGGTTAAGAATAGAAGGTTCAGTGGAGGTGTGTTATGAAAGAAATATTGATATAATCATTTGTGGAGCAGTGAAGAAAGCTCATTATAACAAGCAGTTCACTTCATAAAGTATGACATGAGCTTCCATTTACTAATACTCTAGGGCATCATCAACCATAAAATATATTATAAAGCTATTTTATGTGCAATTCATTTTCTGGATGACTTGTGTAAATGTAGATTTAGGATAATATTCTAAATTCAGGTAACATTTATGTCCCTGTTGTAAGAAAAAGTTTACAATATATTTAGTGGTCCTGTCAAGATTTCCATTTTGACTTTTTGTGCTGTGCAGAAATTCCTTTAAATCAGTGAAAGGTTTTGCAGCAAGTAGTTGTTTTATTTCACTGGGCTGCCTGTGTTTTGACCTAGTATTATCTATTATCTTATTGAATATGCCCTCCATGCTTCTGAATTCAGTTCAAGATCCTTTTGAAACCTTTCCCCTTTTCAATGAAAAACCAAATGTTGTGCCAAAGCCCAGTGTTTGATTGCCTACATCATAGCTCCTCACTGTGCTCTTCTAAGACCCAACTGACAAAGCTTCTGGACTGTTTATTTTAAACTATGACTTTAGAAATATAACACCAACTTTTGTTTATTATTATTTTAACAGTATACAAAGAAATTGTCTATTATAGTCTTTACAAAGCTGGCAACTGGCTTTAATTTTATTTTTCTTGTCAGGAGAGTATCAATTTTATCTACTGTGTAGAGGGGAAAAAATTTCACAGTCCACCAGCACAGCTACTACTTTACTTTGTAAAGTACTAGTGGGAGCAGTAATACTATATAACTAGCAGAAGTAACTTGGTAAGTAGGTGATGCAGGATGAAAGTAATCAGAGAAATCTAAAAGGATTAGAAATATTCAGTCAGTGGTTCTGCAGATGAAAATCTGGATTCATTCCATGTACCTCAGCTGCAAGTACATGTATGCTGGAAGGCATGTGATTCTGTAATCCTTTTCCTTGGAGGTAGGAGGATGTGTGTGTGCTGCTATGCACCAGAATGAGGAAAGGAAGAGTAGCTGAGGACCCTGAATACAAGTTTAGTGACTGACTGCAGTGGACAAGATGGTCTGAGTAAAGAAGATGCAGTAACAGCACTGTAGAATTAGCTCTTTGCATAGTTTAGCTGCACAGTAGTTTTCCTTCTCCAGCAGACTATCGGATCGTGATTTGAGACGGGATAAAATCTTGCCTACCTACTCAAAATTAGAAGGCTCTGACTCAAACTGAGTCATTTGTACCTAGCTGAGTCATTTGTACCTGACAATGCTCTTCTGTGTCATTTTGTTGGGGCACGAAGCTGTACTTTCTTTAGGTAATATGGTTACTCAGCATTAGAAAATATGCTTTACTCCATGAGCAGATCATTTGACCTATTGAGGCTCTACTTTCCATTCTCTGCCTCTTCTTTTCATTCATTCCTGAGAGAAGCTCATGTTGTATACTGGCTTAGCACGTTCTATGCTATCTGATGTCCTAGTTACACTAAAGGTGAAGGTTATGCTTAATTTTATTTTTACTTTTGATAAGGTAAATCTGTCAGCTGAATTTGGCCTTTCTGCTTAATTAAGCCATTTTGTAAAACAAGCTGACCATAAGATACTACATGTTTAATAGCAGGATTGCAGATGTTTATGGCAAAATTACTGAAAAATTGGGAAAGGTCCTTTAAGTACTGGCAAAGATGTGGTAACTGACCTTTAAGCAACTGATCACTAATACTTTAACATTTTTCTTACTACATACAGATACCATCAAGTGATAATACTTATAATGTTGAAGCAGAATTCAGTCATAAAAAACCTGGATACATAAGTAGATTTTTAAAGGCTTTCCTTGTTCCTGTGAACAGCTGAACCATTGGAAAGAAAATCCAGATGCTTCTGACAACCAAGCAGTGAAAAGAGGAGTTCATATTGCTACCAAAAGCTCAGCTTGGATTTATGGATTGTGCTAAAACTTTAAGTTAACAGATAATAAACCAGACTGTGTTACTAATTTGTGCCATGCCAGAAGTTTGAAAATAGGCTATACAGAAGGAGTTTAAACTGCTGGGAAATGTGAAAATTGTTCTCTTTTTTTTCTCCCTACTCAAGACTTCATTGATTTTCAGTGTTAACTGACAGAGTTAACATGAAGTTTTCTTTCTTTCTCTTCATACTTTTGTGTGTGTATGTATACAATCAGTTCAATTTAATGACATTTAAGAAGGCAAAACTTAACTTACATTAGACCTTTAGAAGACATAATCAAAATAAAAGTAAAGACTTCCTGTAGGAAAAGATGGGAGCATTATTATTATTACTGGGGAGGTGTATTTATTATTTTTATAGCTGTAATTTCTGTTCAGTGCAGAACACAGCAGTGGTAAGCTTCTGTTATCAGAAAAGCAGTGTAGTATTTAAATTTACTGGTTGTAGAGCAAGTATATTAGTGGAGAACTATGAACTCAGAGAGGACTCAGCTTGTGATTTACTTCAGTTCTAAAGTTTAAGATCTGTTGATTGGAAAGCTTTAAGGAACTTGGAGCAACAGAATGAAATATACCCTTGTGACATAGTAATATCTAAAGTATCAATGAGAACATTAATTTCAAGTTGTATGCTGGATGGTTACTCATGTTGGTAATAGCTGGGATTCAATGGCAGTGGTGTCTGGCTGCCACTGGTCACCAGGATTAAGACACTCATTAAATGCAGATATATTCCTAAAATAAGTTAAAAGCTCCAACACCACCCAACTTTCATATACAGTACATGGTTGAGGGGGACAGGTGGCATAGCTACTTAAACAACTTAATGATAAAATGATTAATTAACACATGCTTATTTTATGCTATTACATCATGCGTACCTCAAATGCATTTGCTAATAATTCAAGGACAGGATTTTACAGTCCACAAAACTATGATTTCATTGGATCTATTGGAAACCTTCCTAATTAGGGACAAAGTCTACTGAGTTTTTTTAAGTTTTGGAAGAATGTGCTGCATAGTCCATTGTTCATATCTCTTTTCTTTGCCACAGGATAGATGTTACATTAATAAAGGGAATTCTAAACTACCTCTAGATAGCAAATTCTTTTGAAGAACAAGTGCTTACTCTGGCACTGACTATAACTTTCTTTGGATGAAAGCCTATTGCTGACATTTTGTCTGTGCTGGGAAGGTTTTTACAAATCTACTGAAGACTAGCAGAACAGTGTATTTTAAGTAGTGCTTCTATTAAGGCACATACATGGCAACATATACAAATAACAAAACAGCATGTACTTTAAAAGTTTTCCTGACAGTAGATATAAACCAGGATATGTGCTTTTGTGAAGCAAAGTGTACTCCTTGAAAGGAAGCTGCATCAAGGTCAATGCCAAGTTCTGGTTTTGAAGCATGCCTTCAGGATGAGAAATCGAAAGTCATTTACTCTTTCTGTTTCTTTGCTTATTTTTTCCCAGTGAAATATGAAGAGCTTTATTGCTTTTCCTTCAATCCAAAATTAGATAAAGAAGAACGAGAACAAGGCTGGAAGCTTGTGGACCTCAATGAAGAATACAATCGGATGGGTGTTCCAAACAGCTATTGGCAGATTAGTGATGTAAACAGAGACTACGGAGTGAGTTGCTGTGATTTTTCTGTTACAGGGGCTGTGTGTACAATAAATCAGCAGCCTGGGTGAGGAGCACCAGCAGTTCCTCTACTATTTCACATAAAATGGCATACAGAAAGTGAGAGAAAGGATATGTCTTTGTTTAACAGATGTGGAAATGAAGAGCAGAAAATAAGTCCACTGTGTTTTAAATGTTAGAGTTCAGCTGCCTGGAAGTTTAAGTCATGCCTAAGGTTATGGGTGTGAATAAGAGTTTCCCTGATATGTAGGGCTATGTAAAATTACTATGCAGTCATTTTAAGAAAAAAAAGTGCTCCAGATAGTGAGCTTGGCAATATTTTTTCCTCACTGGCTGTTCTCACACTCATTTTGAGGCATCTGTGATTGACTGTCAGTGTTTTTCACAGTCATTTTATAGGTCATATATCTTAGCTCCCTGCTGTTCTACCTCATTTGGTTTTGTACTATTAAAGACCTTAGAATATTAATTAATTGTGAAAAATAATAACCAAGACATCTTTGAAGAAAGTTTGTCCAGGCACTCTGTTGCTGGAACATACCCATGTTAAGGAGGAACTGTGACATTCTCAGAGAAGACTGAATGTGCTGTCAGGGTTAGCTTTCTTTTTGTTAAAATGAAAAAATATGTTAAAATGGAAAAAAAGTGTCTGACCTCTTTTAAGATAAAGTGTAGGAAAAATGTCATCAGGAATAAAATCCAGTTCACCACAACAGCAACTGTAACAACAAGCCCTTCCTTTCCTTTCTCCTTCATTACTTATCTCTTGACTCAGAAAATAATTTCTTCCTAGACATCCTTAGTGCTTTAGTCACCGCAGAAAGTCGAAGGGAAATACTGAATATCCTTTTGACCCCAGTCAGAATGCTATAGACAAATATCAGGAAAGGGGGTTAAAACAGGATTCCATCTGTAGTCTCACTTGTCTTCAGAGGGAATTTGGGTTTTTTTTTTTTGCAGGCCCATTGGATTCCTCTCAGAAGTGATAGGCATTGTCAGGGCTGCTTGCCTGTTGGTAATTTCATTTAATGTAGCTTAATTTCTTGTCTCCATGTCCCTGTTTTTGTCCTTTTTTTTTAATTATCAAATTTTCTGAAGAATTTGGCCCCTCCCATTATTGTCCCCTCATATGAATATCTGAGAGCTTCACCCACACCCATCCTTAGTCCCAAATTCTGCTACAGAGGATACTGCAATTGTAAATACAACCTCGCTATATGTAATGATAAATCTTTTGTGGGATGAATGTATATTAAATCTGTCTGCTCTCAACAAGACATGAATTAACACTTGGAAATACAGACCTTCAACCCTTTTGTTTAAGTTTTGCCATCTGTAAGTTAGGATTAATACTTTCCAGCTTCAAAATAATGTTTTGAGCAATGTCAGTGATATGTATGCAATAATAACAGTCTATTCCCTGAGGTGTGAGTTCCTTGGTATTTTGTTTTTGCTGTGGAAATTTCTAATGCTACTTTGTAGACCAAACAAACAGTTTCCTTTCACAGGTCTGTGACTCCTATCCTACAGAGGTCTATGTACCAAAGTCTGCAACTGCACACATCATAGTGGGCAGTTCTAAATTTCGCAGCCGAAGGCGTTTCCCAGCTCTTTCCTACTACTGCAAGGATAACAATGTAAGTGTGAATCTGTAAACTCAAAGTGTTTGCTTATTTTGGCCCAAGTATGACAATTCTTCTAGTAAGGTTTTGCAAGACAAAATCAGTGTTTATTTAATTTTAAATAAAATATTACCATAGGCTGGTCAGTGTGGTTAGTACGTTAATAGATATTTAATGCAGACATTTAAGCCCAGTTTCATCATCCAGCTAACACAAAAAATAAGTGATCTTTGTATCACAAGGAAGTGGAGTAGTGCAAGAGGCCTGAGATGCAGGTGGTAGAGTGAAGGCCAGTAGCAGGCAGCTTAGTAGCTGACTGGGAGGAGAACAGAGCAACTTTGGATCTGGTAGCTTGAGAACAAGTTGAGGTGAAAAACTATACTTGCATCATTTAGAGAATCAGGAGCAGCTTTTCAGGAAAAGATCTGTGAAGAGACACAGAAAGGATGGATATCTTATCTACTAAATTTTGGCTGAGGTGTTGTGGTTTTGCTGAAGACACTCTCCTTGTCTGCAAGAGTGAGGAGTTCCACCTTCCCCTCTCTATAGCAGACATTCTCAGGGCTGACTGAGCATGCTTCCCTTGTCTGTAGCCATTTGGGAAAAAAAACTGTATCTAGACTATTTGCATTTCTGTTTCTGGCAGCTGAGGTGAGCAAGGAGACCCTTGGACTGAAGGACCACCCAAACTGTGTGCTTTTACATTAGTATGCCAGCCCCTTAGGGACTGGCTTAGCTTAGCTGTCATTACCAGTTAGGAGAATGGTATCCCCTTTGTACTCTCAAAGGATCTGTGTGACTCCTGCTTCAGTCCAGAGTGGCAATGAGAGGTTTTCCCTAGCGCTGGGGATGGTCAGGACCTTCCAAGAGACAGAGCTACTCTAGGGTTGCAAGGAATCTGTGGTGTTTGCCACGCAGGATGAGACATATTTCTGCAGAATGTCACAAGCAGAAATCATAAGCTACAATTTCCATGGAAATCTTGCCTTTTCAGCAGCCCTTATCATAGATTTAAACTTCAGAAGAAAGGAATGAGACATTACTTTTACTCCTTTACCCTGCATTTCATCAAAGCATTGCTTCCATAAAGATCTATGAATTTTACAAGGAAGTGGAGAATAGGAAGATTTAAATAGTAAACACAATTTCTGCATAAATGACATATTATTTTAAACATTTTGTTAAGGTCAAATTTTTCAGAGTTATTCACTTTGCATGATCAACTATATCCAAATATAGATACCTAGGATTCAAAACACTTGGACATTTCCAAATCTCAGTGAAAGAAAAGGTCTCAGGGTCAGGTAGATAACAATATATAGTAATTCAGTTGGATGAGTTTCGTGTTTCAGCCTGAATGTTTTCCCTGCTGTGGCTGAAGTTCAGGTTAACATAAAAAATACCAGGATCTGAAGTATTGTTTTTACTCCTAGATCCTTTATAGTATAAAGAGCTAGGAAAAGTGTTGGAGGAAATAACTCCTTGTGAGTTTGGGGATTGCCATGAGTTGCCAGTAAACAGAGTAATGGAAAGGAAAGGGTTAAGATTTAACAGCAGTTTGGGAAGAGCCTGGTGCATGTGGAGGAGACAGGTACCACTCATTCAGTCTTTCATAGACTGAACTTCCACATTGCTCCTTTGTCCTGACAAATTCAGTGGTGATGTGACACCTCCATACCTTACACAGTCTGTGTGGATGTGATAAGATCTAAGTCTGGAACTATCTGTTCAGCTTATGCAATAGCATGTAATAAATCACTGTAATATGTGCTGTTCAGAAGACTAAACTAATTAACAAGAACCTGTTTGGAAAACCATTAATGAAGTATGAATAGGGTCTCACGCAATTCTGGGTTTCTCTCTTAAAGACCTCTACTTTACTAACTACTGATAGTTCAAAGACGTAACTGAAGAAAACATGTCCTTTCTCACAGTAATAAATAATCTGTAGGTCAGTCTGCACAAGTTATGACCTTCAGCAGGCAGATTCTCTTCATGCTTGTTCTCAGTGCTTAGAAGGTTCATATATGATCCCCTTGCTTTCTAAAAATGTAGCTGTCCTCTGCCTAGCAAAAATAAAAATCTCCCTGCCCACCAACCTGACATTTTGTTTCTTCTTTCCTGGTTTAATCTGGAAAGAAGGTGATCTTGATGGGGCTGTGGAGAAACTCTCTTGCCTACTTCAGTAGCCCTGTTTAATACAAGTACTGCAGGAGTCTGACCCACTTCTTATGCAGTGAGGTTTTTTTCCAACAGCAGTGCTAAAAGTACACACTCATTGGTGATCTGGTTGCTTGTTACACATTTTTGTTTCCTGGACTCATGCTGTCAGGCTGTTTAGTAAAGCAGGCACTGGTGTAGGTTGGGTGTAATTAGTCTTGTACCTTGTAAGTGTGAGTGCAAAGAACCTATTCTTTATGTTATATCAATGTTCTCATGATTTCAAGGCCGTACTCATCCTCAGCATACCACCTTTCAGGAGTTATTCCACATTAGGGAGATACAATATTTAAAATAGCTCTAAAATTTGGATTCAAGACTAGACTTGGGCCAATAGGGTTGTATTGCTTTAATGCTTACTTGCCTTTTTAAAAAGAACGCATTTATTAACATATAATTAAAATAATGCATTTATTAATATGTCATTAGTTTTACCATTCTGCCTTTCTCATGTAATTGTATAATTTCTCATGTAACATCTATGTAAACATCTAATGATCTGGTTTTGTAAGTGCTCCTGGATGCTAAATAATTTCTACTTTATAATTATGTTAGGTGTTTTTGTTTGTCTGCTTTTCTGCAGGCTTCCATATGTAGAAGCAGCCAGCCTTTATCTGGCTTTAGTGCTCGATGCCTTGAGGATGAACAGATGCTCCAGGCCATTAGAAAAGCCAATCCAGGAAGTGATTTCATATATGTTGTTGACACTCGGCCCAAAGTAAGTACATTAAATTTCTTACATATAGCAAGACTGAGTCTGGGTTGAATGCATTATGGAAGATACTCAACCTAAGTGACTGATCAAGTCACTTCTGATCCTAGCTGCACCTGTGTAACTCCACAGGTACATGAGGATTTATCAGGGGAATCTTAACTAGGAACCTTGACCACATAATTATCTTTGAGAGAATTCTCTCCTTTACACTGAACCTTTCCCTTTTCTTGTTCTAAGCAAAATGTCAAGATACAGAAAAGTAAATAATGTGTAATTGTAACTGTTTACACACACAAAGGAGCTATCAAGTAAGTGTATTTCTGATGAGACTGGCAAAAAATAATTCCCATTATAAGACTTATTTTTTGTAATGTTTGTAATGTTGCAAACCTCTGTCTGCTTATACTGTAATTTTCCATGCATGATTTCTCCTGGAAGTGAGAAAATTCCAATGACCTCTGCACAAGGCTAAGGAAAGACAAGTTACTGAGATCACAGAAATGGACCTTTAAATATCTCCAGTAGCAGAATATCTTTGGTGGTTTTAAGAGACAATCTGAAATATGATAAATAGTGACATCAGATGCCATATCTATAACTGATTAAAAACCTCTGGCCAAGATAAAAGCTTTAGAAAAAAATATGCTGTGGAGAAATATAGAAACTCAATAATGACCTAGAAAAGGTTGGAAGTTAAAAAAACATCGTGTCCAAATTTTCATGCAAGGAAACAGCTCAAGATGATAAAGACTAGATAGACTACAGTGTCTGGAGGTGAGAGAATGGATATGTTCTTTCTTATACCATCAGCAATTTTCCTCTTGAAGTTATCAAAGCCTCTGAAGAAAAGAAACTAAAGAGGCAAATCTCCACAAAATCCCTTGTAGGTACAGGATTAGCTATAGCATGGGAAAAGGAAAAATGAGAATAAAAGTTTGAGGGAAAGGAACAAGGAATCTGTTTCATTATCCTGAGAGCAGAAGACAGGGTCTGAAAGGGCAAGGTGGGTGAAACTGAGAAACATGAGAAATGGAGTGAGGAAGGGCAAACCTGGCAGAGCTGGAGCAGATACAGGGAACCTGGTGGGAAGGTGCTGTGAGTGCTCACAGCTCTAATGGGAGGCCGTAGCCAGAAAATGAAGGGCTTGGCAAGTCTCAATGACCCAAGTCACACCAAGGGCTGTGTAATCTGGTAACTACTTTGACCTTCAGTTCCCCTTTTTTTGTTGGGAAGATGAGGATGCTACTAGCTTACTTGTGGTCCTGAAGCAAGTGAATTGTGGTGAGCACTAGGAAAGGATTGGTACCGTTGTGTTCATAAGGGCATTAGAGATGAAGTACAGATCTAGCTGCTTACAGATTTTATGTGTAGTAATAGTTACGGCTTGTTTTCTGTCTGATGGTATTAGTACTCTTCCCCATTTAAGGCAGTCTTTGACTGCCTTAAGTAGGATTTATTGCTAATGACTTATTGACCTGGCTATTAATAATGTTTACTAGATAGTAACAGAAAGGAGCCATCCTTTAATTTTTTTCTGGCAAATTACTTTCATACTTCTGTGTGTAGTGAAAAAAGCCCATACTTTGTGGAGGGTGTGGAGAGACTGAATTAGGCTCATTCAACAACAATTGCCAGCATATTTCCAGCAATGCTGGCTTCTTCAGGAGCCAGTCAGGAACTGAAGACTGTTTTCACTTAACTGTTTTGTGATAAAAGGTTTTGATGTAATTTGTACACCAGATTCTTATTTCCCTCTGTGCAGCAAAAATGGACAGATCTACAAAGCTCCGGTGATCCCAGATGCCAAATTTGTTACAATTTTGCACCTGATAATACTTTTATAAATGTAGAGCATATAACAATGGATAGATGTCAGTGGAAGCAGTTCCTGGCATTTCTCAGGGAATGTTTAACAAATGTAAAGAGAAGATATCAAGTCTGGTGGAAGGCTTCCCATAGGTGGCTAAAAAACTATTTACCTCATTTCTCATAAGAACCAGTTTCTTGCAAAGATCATGAAAGCTAATGGATCCTTCAGTTCAACATTCCCAAGGGCTCTTCCCTCATTGTGCTTGATAATTTTCAAAACAAAAGGTTTGTCTGTGGAAGAAAGCTTTGTTTCCTCTTCATTTGGATATATCAGGATGACCAAATGCAACTTTACTTAAGCCACTGTCATTCCTCTGTGTAATCACAAAAGAAGCTAATGCAGACTTACTGTTAATGACTAAAACACATTAGTTCTATAATCTTTATAACAAGACTTGACTTGGTTATCTTCCAAATTAAAGAAAATGCCAGGAAATCTTGCAAGTGGGGTATTTTACCTTTACAGTCTGTATCCTCATATTCACTGAGATTAATCAGGAACAAGCAGAATTTAGATTGCTTCACAACAACTACTTTAAGAGCAACAGATGGAATTTTGGTAGATGATGTGGAAAACTTGTTAGTAAATATTGTGGCAGCTGCAAAGTTTGGCAACTGACAGTATTTAAAATAAATGAGTGTCAGAAAGCCTTGAAAATTTAACCTTGTATTTATTTACTTTCAAAGAGTACTATTTCAGATTGCCCTTTAAGAAAGGATATTTGTGATAAAATTGCTCTGCTGCAATTAATGGTTTTTATGTGCTGAGTACTAGGTTAGTTAGAGGATAGATATTTTTCATTTAGAGTTTCAGAGGTTTGTGGTGGCTGAGACTCATGTGTACAGATCTTTCTTTCTGAAGCTATAGGCTACTGCCTCTTTTTGTTTATACAAGAACACTGATGTCAACTTCAAAGAGAAAGATTAGGATTCAGTAGATAATTTATATCTTTGTAGCAAGTCACACAGAGAACTCTGTCCTTAGTTGACATGCTGTTCATAGGCTGTATCTTTTTTTTGGTCGTCCATTGATAGTCAAAATACCAGTAGTCTGCTGGTTGATAGGCAAGAATGGAGTTTTTTGTTTCTGCTCTTTCCCAAATTGCATACTGCAAGTTAAAAGAAATTTTGCCCAAGATTCTTATAAATCAAAAATATTGGTGATTTTCCCAGGTTCCTATCCAGAGTGTGGTTCCTTCTGTTGCATCACAAAATTTATGCAATGTTTCAATTCCTAATGGTGGTCCACAAATGTAACTTTTTAGCTATTTCCTTGAAAGTTAAGATACCAGGTTTGGTCCTTGGAAACCTATTTTGACATATAACATAAAAAAGCTAGGCTTGTTCACCTTGGTTGGAGGGAAGATGGCATCAGACAATCAGTCCCCAGTTGTGTGTATTGGCTCCAAATTCAAACTGAATATTGGGAGTATGTGTGTTTGGGGTGGAAGAGGTCAGAAAAAGAGACATTCTTGTATATCCCATGATGCCATTAGCTCAGCACTAAAATATATTATTGTGAGTTTCAGATGTGACCACAGAATCAGTGAATCAATAGTACAGCCTGCACTATTGGGAAATAAACTGGAGACAGAGTTATCTGCATAGCCTCTTGTCCCCTAGGCAATGCCTAAGAGAGACTTCTTTTGCTTTTTCATGAGCATTGGCTCTCACTGAAATGAAGATGAGTCAGTTTTCGTCCAATGCATGCCTCATGAAGTCTATATCCTTCATTATTTATTTCTTAAATCTTTCCTGAGCAGAAGCTGTGAGTTGTGCTTGGAGGCATGGAGGTTCTGCCACTTGAGCTGCTTCGTCACTCTCAGAGCCTTCATATTTCTTGGGAAGTTTGAAGGTCCCTCAGCCCTAGAGCATAAATTTCACACACAAGTATCGACTTTATGAAAAAATAAAATTTCTTTCCATTGCACAGTGTAATTTTTCTATGGGAAATTTAGAAATAAAAGCAGATAAAAAGTAAAATTACTTAATTATTTTTTACCATTTCTAGTTTTCAGCCCAAAGATAAAAATTTGGCATAAGGAGCTTGGCAGTTTTCCTTCCCACCCAAGGGTTCTGAAAGGGGGGAATATAAACATTAACCCCACCCTTAATTTTATGCTTGAGAAAACTGAACTAAAAAAACTTTCCCATGCCAGGAAACAAGTAACAGATTTGAAGACAAAACTTCAAAATTAAAGTATTTTTGCTGGAGCACAGCAACTCCTTTGATAGCAGTGCATTGCAGATGAAAATATTTGCGGTAATGTTGTCAATTCAAAGATTTTGTAGTCTCACAAGAGCCAAGTTAGTATAAAATTAGGAAAAACTACTCCAGCTTCATTATGGCAAGCTTCAAAGAAGTAAGCTGTATCAGCTTTTGGATGATTTGAGCAATAAGATACAGTAACATGGGCAGCACTACAGCTACATGCTATGAGCCAGTGGAATGGCAGATGAGACACTGCCATCTCCTGGGTACATTCCACCAGGAAACATAATGCTGATCCTGTATAAAATCAAAGCAGCCCTTTAAAATCAAAACCTTTATGCTCTTGCTGGGGAATCCTGCCTAAGATGTGGGGGTTGTGTGCTTAACCTCACTAATGAAGTTTCACTCGTGGTGTGTGAGACAGGGATATCAGAGAGTCAGCAGCCCAGTGCCCTGTTAACAGATCCCCAGTTCATAGCGCCTTGTGTTGACACTGTGACAAATGCTTCCTCTTTGTGCCTGATTTAAACCCCTCTGATTTATTGCTGTAGTCCACAAGGTTTGCTTTGAAAAGATTCTGCTACTGGTTTTCATCCAATTTTCCCTATGTGTTTCAGCTCAATGCAATGGCAAACAGAGCGGCAGGGAAGGGATACGAAAATGAAGACAACTACTCCAACATCAAGTTTCAATTCATAGGCATTGAGAACATCCATGTTATGAGAAATAGTCTGCAGAAGATGCTTGAAGGTAATGTTCCTCTTCATTGGAAACTAGAGGAAATAATCGATTCTTCTGTCAAAGAAATCAGAATAATTGCTCTGAAATCAGCAGCAGTGAAAAGGAGTATGGAAAAAAATCTTTACCTGTTGCAGCTGCATGCAGCTGCCTGCTGGCTAATGGGACTTGTGCAATGGAGCAGAATGGCAAATACTGGTTGGTGATTTCTTAATTGTGAAAACACCTTGTTTCCTGGCTGAAATCCAGATATCATTTAATTATATTATTAATTTTATATTTAATTATATTTTATCAATAACATTTAATGATAAAATTAATTTTAATTCCATGCACCTTACTGCTACTATGTCTTTTTTTGAAATTTACATTTTGATGGCGAAATGAAAAAAACCCCTTATGGCTGACTAGTGGAAAATACAGATTGATTTTTTTTTTTTAAAGCTCAGAAAAACTATGGTGTGATTTTCCTATAAGGTAATCAAGCATTTTAGACTGTGAATTTTAACTCATGCCCTTTAAAGAACATATCACATCAGGTCACGTAATGAAATTCACAGTCAATGGGTGTAACAATTCTTCACCTTCAATATCCTATGGAAAGTAATAACAATTGCTTTATAAATACTTAGCAGTATATAAACCAGCAAAGCTGTTCTGCCATTTCATATTTGCAGTACATAACTGTTTAGAGGTTATCTGGGAGAAGAGGAAGGATAAATAAACCATCCTTGGCCCTCAATGGCTTGTTGATTTTTTGCAAGCAAATAGGAAATTGTGCTCACTCTGACATGTCTCCATATTTACTTCATGTACATCAACAACTTCCATCACCTCCCAGATCAGTTGATCTATCTTACTCTTGATTTCATGCTCTGCCCATGCTCTTTTACTCTTCATCTGTCTCCCATTGAGTGCATGAAAATGTAAATTTGAAATCTAAGGCTTAAATTTTCCATGAGAGGGAAGTCATGGTCTATTTTCAAATTAGAGCATTTTATGGAAACCAGCATTAAAGTGTGATGGAGGTAAAACATCCCCTCTCTTCATGAGAGTTTTCTTTGTCTAAGGGTCTCAGGTGGGAAAAGAGAAGGATATTTTGTTCAATAGGAATTCTTGTTTGGCTAGGAGAGAGGCTGGGTGAGTAAACAGGTCCCTTTATTTGTTCAGCTCAAGACTATCAAAGTTAAAATTGTAAACAACTGGTCAGACTGCATGGGAAATTCTGTATATAATTTTTGAGCCAAAAGTTCACAAGACCAGCCCATGGCCCAAACTTACATGTAACAAGGTAATTTCTAATGTATTTAAACCTTCAGGCTGCTTGGAGGGCACAAATTCTTAGCATCTATTTTCAAATAAACCATATGGTTAAAACATCTGCTTTTCTACTGGGTTTTATATTTGCTGTGTTGAAATCTCTCATGTAGCAACTTGACTGATAAGATTAGATAGAAATCAGAGAAGTTAAGAAATTTTTAAAAGAAAAATCTTATGACTTTTAGTGTACTGGGACTTTCCTTATATAAGATGCTATGTAGTTTTTCCATTTTTATGTTCTCTTCCTCTGTTTTTCTGGTGACCTTTTACCTGACTGGAGGATACAAAGAGACCTAGAACCAAAAAGGCTGTTAAAGATGATGGTAACACACATTTAATATGGCTTTAAATTTTTATCAATGAATATCTCGATAGTATATCAATAATTAGCAATTATTGATGTATTATGAATATCAATATAAAATATATAAACAATTAAAAGAATACATAAATAGGATAGCAATATCACTGTACCTCTTTGAATCTTAAGTAAAACATCACTACTCTTTACAGAATGTGTCTGCTGCTCATGATCTGTTGTCTTTTAGGATTTTGTAAGGTGCATAAAAACCTTTGAAAAGACAAATGAGGCTGATGAAAACTGATTTTAGCTAAATGTGAGCTGTATTGTTGCTTGGAAGTATACAGTAGGAAAAGAGGACATCAAGATATAGCTGGACAGATGTATTGCTAAAATGCAAGGCCAGTTAATTAGCTAAGCAGAAGTGAAGAGCGAAGGATCTTCACATGCCAGACTGCAGATTATTTTCAATATACAATTTTACATAACTTCCAATGCTGAGAAAATTTGAAAAAAAAAATGTATTATTCAGTTTTCCATTAGAAAATGCACTTATATTAGGAATGTATTCATTTCAATTATTTTCTGGGAAAAAGCTGAGGAAATAAATTTATACTTAGAGAAATATCAGTATTTTATTTGAGTAGGTAAAAAATTGTTTCAGCTTTGTGATTTTACTGAATTTATTTCAAGCTGTTTTATCTTATTTTAATGTATATTTACCCTGGTATAATGTTGATTTTTGGCAAATTATACCAGCATTAAAAAATTATTAAATTTTTAGAATAATATTTTTCAGAATATGCAAAAAATGTTGAGATTTGACTGTGCTGTGGAAGTAAAATGAATTTCAGCATGATTGAATTTCCTTTCAGAGATAAAAAAATATTTTCCCTTACTGCCTTTAGTATAGTGTGGATCTTTATTTTTCTCCGTTTATAGATGGGTCTACCTGAAGAGCCTTGAGATAATTTTGATCCTGTGCACAACCTCCTTGAAATATTTTTTAACATTAGAAGGACATTCCACAGGGACTTTTCTTGATAAAGATCCAAGGTCTGCCTGAGGGTGCTGTTGGCATTTGGGGTGGGGTGGGCTGTGCTGCACATCCAGAGGCCAGCTGAGAGCTGACTCCTGCGTGTTGCGCACTGAGGTGATGGCCCCACATGCTCCCTGTCTGTATTTAAACAGCAAATATGAGCTTCTCCTCCCCTCATAGCAGGAGCAGCACTTGCTGATGTAGGAGCAGCCCTCTGATCCTTGGACTTCTGTGGCAGATCCGCCAGTAAGAAAACCTGTGGGTTTGGCCTACAGCAACTCTTCCTTCCTCTACTTATGGCTGTCCTGCCAGAAAAGAGGGGACTAGTCCAGCATTTTCTGGTGGAAGAGGCACTTTCCAACACATGCCCTGTTTCTTCCTCCCATCCTGAGACATGGGCACATTGCTGGAATTCTCAGAGCTCTGCCCATTGGCTCTTGATTTTCCTGTGCATACACTGTGCTCCACTGCATGGAGCAGGCCATATTTCTCAAAGACTTTGGTACCTTTTCTGATGAGATGGAAATGCCTCTCCCGCTCAGAATAAGCCTCATAATTGAATTCATAATTGAACTCAGTATTAAGGTCCAGATCAGTTGCCAAAGTCATGTGAAATATACAGTGTATGCATTTAGGACAGTATGAACTTTGCTCAGTGAAATGGTCAGTAAATATTGACTGCAATTTGGGAGTGGGAATGAGCAAAGCACTTTTTCAGCCTTACCTTGGGCTTTTGTAAACAGAGACAGCAGCTTCAGCCAGAATTCAGCCACTAATTGGTCATGTTTCCATCTGCACAGGAGCATTAATCATGTGAAAAGCTGTTTGGTTTCAGTGCTGCTATCTCTGCATCTTTATAAATATCCTCCAAAAATTACTTTTAAAATAACCATCTGGAAGGGGCCTTACATATAAACACTGCAAGACTTCATACAGACACATTAGGCCATTTTGCTTCGAAGCTAAAAGGAGTTAGGACAGTCAGATTGTACAGATATGGTAAAAATTCTGACTTTACCTTGTAAAATTAAATTTCAATTACACTGAAGGAAAATAAAGCTATTCCAGGGGCCATAATGGCCAAAAATAACAGAGTCTTTTAAGATTTCCAGACCACAAGAGACCTAGTAAGACATTAGTAATTGACAGATCATACATCAACTCAGTAAAAGCCATTATGTTTTTCACTATACTCTGAAAATTAATTTCACTGGCTAATATATTTTTCCTTAAAAGACAGTATAACTCTACATGGATCAAAATAAAGATGTAGTCTATTTATGGGGTGAATTTAGTATCTCACTGTTCAAAATTGCATCAAATTTCATTGAGTATTTGTTCATCTGGATTGAGATACCTGATTTTGATTCTGATTGTTTTGGGTTTTTTTATTCTGATGCCACAAACTCTTTAATATTAAATAATAGACACTTGGATACAGCAGAATAGAAATGTAGAGTAAAAACCGAGAGATTATTATTTTTTTCTTCAAATGTGGCATAGAGCTTGGAAGATTTTCAGGAAAATATTTTCCTTGATGGATTATGTCTTGTCCTCACCATCAGAATACTTTTTGACTCCAAGTGAAACTTTAATAAAGTTTAATTCAGGGATGGAGAACTGTGGAGTGAGCAACTTTAACTCAACTGCCATCATCTGTGTTGATACTGGGAGTGGGAGGCAGTGGCACCATTCAGATGTCTGTCTGCCTGTCCAGCAACAGAAATCAAATGCTTTCCATTCCCAAGCTTTCATCATTAAATGTATGAGCTCCTCCCAGGGGTCTGAAAACTTCACTCCAAACACAATCTTGGATAATACATACTTCACAGAAGGATGGATTTGGATCTGTTTGCAATAGGCTTTATGACAGCTTCTCTTTTTAAATTAAATCAACATATTGGGTGAAATTTGACCTAGACCCATTTCTTAACTATATGTGTTTCTCAAAGGTTATGTTTGACTGTGAGGTAGTTCTTCTTTTCAGAAGATGCATATTTTGCACAGTGGATATCTGAAGAAGAGGTAATTCCAAGGCTGAACAGTCAGTGAAGCTTAAGGGACCGTAATTACTCTACATTTAAAATTTATCTTATTTTTCAGTTTGTGAGCTGAAATCACCTTCAATGAGTGACTTTCTGTGGGGCCTAGAAAATTCTGGCTGGCTGAAGCACATCAAAGCCATTATGGATGCTGGCATTTTTATTGCGAAGGTAAAGTCTGTAAAATGAGAACAAAACTTGAAGTAACCAGATACAGAAAATGAGGACCAAGTTCTCTGCTTATGGGTAACTTCTGTTATCTCTTCAGTGATGTTATACCTGAAGAAAGCTCATCTTGCAATACTTTGTGTATGAGGAGAGATGATTCTTAGGTGGTGGTGTGTCAACACTATTTTTCTAAAATAGTAAACCAAAGCTTGTGCTCTTTTGCACTGAAGCCTATACTAGCCTACTTGTGTCTTGTTATGGCAGACTTTTGAGTGTCCTTACTTTACTCCCCAACAGTGATTGTTACTGTTTCTTTCCCTACTTGCCCTCCCTCTTTCACTGGTTTCTGGACATCTTTGTGGAAGTGGTAATTGTAATATATACCTATAGCTATATATAATGTATAAGAATTATATTATACATAATATATAGCTACTGTGTTATTTCCTCTGAGTTATCAGGCAACCAGCCAAATTCATCTCTTGAACCAATTCCCTTGTATTACCATGGCCAAACTCTCTAGCAGCTTCTATTTTTATATACTTGAGAACTCTTCCAGAAAACAGTTTTGGCTTTAATTAGAAATTATTACCCCTACTCCCTCCCAAAAGTAATGCAGACATTTGTCATCTGCTAGCAGAAGCTTTAATTTTGTTGCCCCCTACTTTGTGCTCTGCCTTTTACTGCTTCAATTCTTATTAATGAGATTACAATTTTTTTACTGGCATTTTATTCATGTGACCTACTGCACACAACTACACAGATAAAACTTCATGGGTTTCTATCCTCACTAACTGCTTGTTTCTCTTGCACTGCTTCTTCCTTCTCAGTAGGCAACTGTAGTTTCTTACCTGAACAGAAACTGTGCAATAAATACATGTGTTATTACTCCCAGCCATACTACTTTTCATTAGCTGACAGAAATAAAGTCGTTTACATTAGCTTTGCTAGTCTTATTATCCTTTGTGCATATGCTTGCTAGCCTAGTGCCTTCTCAGACATGCATTTTGACCCATTCTTATTTATTTCTGTTCTCAGTTCTCAGCTTTTGGTCTTCTGCCCACAGGGGTTCTATTTTGGTAGAATTTATTTGTCTCTTGAGATAAAAATAGATAATTTATTATTCCTCATTCCCTATTAAGCCCAAAATTAACTTCAATGTTTTGGTTTTGGTTTTTTTTTCTAACAGTATTTTCCCTAACCTACTTTATTTTCTACTTCCTAAATTTAATTCTCTTTAAAAATGAAAAAGGCCAAAACCCTTAGAATTAAAAAAAACAACAAAAACCCCTCAAATTCTAAAAATAATACACCACCAGACTCTGGAGAACCCAGTACAATTTCTTCTTTTTGTGTTTATGTATAAAATGGAATCCTCTCTCCCTGTAACCTTTAATTACATTAAAGGTACTGATAAGATCTTGCTTATTAGATGTGGAAGTTTCCCACCTCCACAGGCTTCCCCTCAAGCCTTTACAGCATGTCATCAGTGCAATGCAGTGTACTGCAGTAATAATGCAGTAATGCCCAGGCTAGGGGTGCCCTTAATGACTTTACCGTCAAGAGGAAAAATGAAGAGCCATATTGCCAGTATGACTATTCTTTTAGTGGCATGTAAGTGGCATGAGATGTGGTGGAGCATCTGAATCTGCTGTAGGTCGTTGTCTGCTCAGACAGACTGATGTATTTTAACTGAAATGAATCCCATGCCTTCCTGTAGTGGAGCTTAACTGGTAATTCTCAACCACTATATTGTATTGCCTGGGGTGAATTAAAACTTTTGAAATTAGAGGAATAACACTGATTCTCAAATGAGATCAATAACACTATTTAAGAGCTCTGTGTTACAGTAAAAAATGAATGAGCTTTCCCAGTTCCAAATTAATACTCTATATGGCTCTTGTCTCACTGTCTCTCACCATTGTCTTCCTCTCTGCTTGTGAAACTTCTGACTTTTTCTCAATCCTTAGGCTGTGGCTGAGGAAGGTGTGAGTGTGCTTGTTCACTGCTCTGATGGCTGGGATAGGACAGCCCAGGTTTGCTCTGTAGCAAGCCTTCTATTGGATCCATATTACAGAACTATGAAGGGATTCATGGTAAGCGGATTCTTTCACAGAGTAAATGAAGTAGTATGGTATCACTTTAGATGAATACCTTTGTTTTTAATAGAAATTAAACTGTCCTTAAATATACCCTTGCTTTGTTTTGTTTTGTTTTTTTAAGTAAGAAGGAAGGCTTCTATATGTTCATGTTAAAGTCTCCCAATATCTTTATGAAATGTTTTTCAAGGTGGGGATCAGTGGGTCACCTACATTTGGCATCTTTTTTTCCCAACCTTGACCATGACACTTTCTCACAGCCCAAAGTGATTTTGTGCAAGCAAGATTTTCTATTCATTTGCAGTGAACATTTTAAGTGTCAGAAGCGTGTCTTTCCTAGACATTAGGTTGCAATGAGCAGCTATATTGGAAAATCTGTTCCTTTCCCAGGTCAATCAGCAGTAGTAAAGCATTCAGAAGTGGTTATCGAGTTACTGGTCACATGTTAAAAAGATGTTTGAGACATTTATAAATTCTATTTTAGAAATAAATAAAACAAGATATTTGAAGTTGTGCTGAAATACTGGCACCCTCTCTGCATCCATGAAGAGTTCCCTGAGCTGGCAAGCAGTGCTCATCACTTGTTTTTCTGCTAATTCTGAAAATCATTTAGGATTCTAATATTGCTTTCTTATATCATTCTTGCTTGCTTGCTTATTCTAAGAATTAACTGGGATTCCAGTACTGCTTGTTTACACCACCCTTCTGCCTGCTTCAACATGTCAGCTCCACTCTACAACATTGAATGCAATATTCTCATTTTAGGTGTTAATTGAAAAAGACTGGGTTTCCTTTGGTCACAAATTTAACCACAGGTAAGGCAGTGCTAAGGTTTTCCTCTCTGTATGTATATGTTTATGTAGTCTGTATCTGCTGCCATTCCAGTTTACTTCTTTGCTGCCTTCCAAACACAGCAACAGAATGTCCCAGGAAACTGCCATACTCTTTCCTCCAACTTCCATTTAGCTGCCTGGAAAAGTCAGAGCGAAATATTTCTATATATGCACTCCAGAACTACTAAGAGGAATCCTGTGTGCTGGTGTTGCAGTTGCCACGAGCATTGAGAGGTCCGTATGTGTAGTGTGTATTTAGCTTGCAAAATCCATTTGGACTCCAGCAGATCTCCTAGTAGTGCCAAGGACTCCCCCACATAAGTCTCTGTTCATCAAAGGGACTTCTACATCTTCCAAGGCAGTACTTAATCTCAGGCATGTCTGTGAGTTATCTATTACATAAAATATACTCTTCCTGTTACACTCTGTTCTAAAAAAACCAGCAAGATCTGCTCAGAAATGTCAGGCAAAGTGGAAAGTCATTTATTTTGACAGGTTATTTTGAACATCAATCCAATGTAAATGCTATAATGTAATGAAAATGTTTGAAGGCTTAAAATATTTAAACATGGATACATTTTCAATTTCTTTCTTTCATGCCTTTACTTTTATTTTCAGTAAAAGTTAAAAATGCAATTTTTATATTGGGGTTTAATTACATTATATTGCTTAATTTGAATATAAATTTGTTATGGATTAAAAACCCAACAAAACTCAGAAAAATCTGTGCATCTTCACAGAACCTGTGAAATTCCAGTAGGAATTATTACATTTAATATGATATTGTCAGTTGCTTATGATTATCGGTGGCAAAAGGTATTATGAAATGCAATAACCACTGATAGTTTTGGTTTGCTGTGCAATATTGCTATATTTTCTTTGATGATAATAGAAGTTTCAGTTTTAGATGTTTATGAAATTCTACTCTGTTGAGATGTCTACATATAAATGCATATACATCCCCCAGGCCCCTCCAAGCAGAATAATTGATTGAAAATGCTGCTTCTTATTATGTAGACTTAAAAATACATTTTACTTCTATGTGGTTTTTTTTATTTTCAGCCTCCTTTTCTTCATTGCAAGTGGTTCCAAGAGGCATTTTTATACACAGAAAGTTTCATGTTCACTTGACAGTCACAGTAGCATGTAAACATTTCCCACTTCCTAGAAATTTCACCAAGAGAGGGCAGCTTTAACCTGTTTTCTGATGAGGTTATACTGTAGCTCTTCTGCTCAGTTTTTTGTTTTGGGGATTAATCTACTATTAAGAGACTGCCTTAAGCCACACTTTTGTCACTAAATCATTGCAGCCATTCTGATAACTTATGTTACCAGGGTACAATTTATACTCATAGCATTAAAACATGGCTATGCAGCAGACAGCTTTTTGTAGCTGCAATGTAACAAGACACCAAATAAAAGAGGCTTTTTTATTTGTTATTCTGCCTCCAGTCTACTTCATGATTCTTGCATCATATTTGTAAATAAAAATATAGTGATAGTTGAGATTTTAGAAATGAATTCCTGTGAGGGGTTTGTTTTCCTCAGAGTTAACTCAGTTTTCTTACAGGAATTCAGGTTATAACTGGATACATCTTGTCTTGTTTCAGGTATGGCAATTTAGATGGAGATCCAAAGGAGATATCGCCTGTAATTGATCAGTTCATCGAATGTGTTTGGCAGTTAATGGAACAGTTTCCTTGTGCCTTTGAATTCAATGAAAGATTCCTCATCCACATACAGCATCACATCTATTCTTGCCAGTTTGGGAATTTCCTGTGCAACAGCCAGAAAGAGAGAAGAGAGCTGAAGTATGAAAATGTTTACTTTAGTAGCATACTTATGCATGGGGTCTGTGGCTGGTGGTATATTGAGTGGTCAGACATTCTCCAGTTTGCATGTATGTGTTTCATAAGGCACAGGGTGCCTGCTGTCTTCTGACAACACAGATTAATACCAAAAAAAGTTGATCCTCTGCAGTGTAGCTCTGGTGGGAGCATAATCCATGGTGTTGCGTGACAGGGATTAGTGAAAGTTGACAAGAGCATTATGCCTTCAGCCATGTGGGCCTGCCTTCACTGCAGCCCTGACAAAGGCAGTCTGGCCCTGTAACTCCAGTATAAAATGACAGTAACTTTAGTTAAGTTCTCAGTTTAAGAGATACTGCTCCTCTGTGTTTTAACCTGTCTTTGGATCTCATGTCAGAACATTGTAGTCCTGTTCTCTCAGGTACTTGTTAAGAACAACCTTTTTGTTTGGTAGCCCTCTCTAGGACTGGGTCAGCAGACTGTCCTTCTGCTGTCCAACCCCAAAGCAATTATGAATTAATCTACGTGTCCTGAGGCCCAAACAAAGACAGGATCATCATTCCTGGCACTGCTGATGTTTGTATCTCCTCCTCGGGGCCCTGGGTCCTGGATACATGATGATATCCATTGCTTTTCCCAAGCAGCCTGATGGTGTCAGCAGTAGCACTGAGAGGAAGGTGCTGGTTACTGCTGGCTGCTGCTATTTTGTCCCTCTCACTGCTCAAATGCAGAGCAGCCACAGTGCCACAGTCCATTTAAAATCAAAACCTTCACAGATCACCACATCCCAAGACCTAACTGTAAGAAATTGCAGCTCAGCAGGAGTGCTTTTAAATGTGGGGATTCCTTTGTTGCAGAGATCAGTCTGAAAGCTCACTTTATGGAAATGATCCTCTCCACCTCACAAAGGAACCAGTCTCTCCACCTACTCACTCTAGCTGGTTTTGCTTTATGGGAAATGGAACAGATTTGGCTTTTAGTGACTAACAAGGGAATATAGGTTTCTGTTTCTCTGTTTGTAACTTAAGTCTAATTCTGTTAAGAAGCTGATTGTAAACTGGAAGTACAGAGGAGAAGAATGCTGTATCTAAGCTTTAGTTATCCCTGAACTGTAATAGAGGCTTTAATGTATTTTTATTTAATGTATTGTTTTTCAGAATCAAAGAACGAACGTATTCGTTGTGGGCTCACTTGTGGAAAAATCGTTCTGATTACCTGAATCCTTTATACAGGCCAGGCCACAGTCAAACCCAAGGGACCCTGCACCCACAGATTGCTCCATGCAACTTCTTGTACAAGTAGGTGGTATCACTTGCTGCTGGGAATTGTAGCATGGGTTAGTACAGAACAGAATGCCTTTCCATAGAAGTATTTCTTTATAGAAATAGAGTTTATAGAGTGTAAATCGAGTTTCAGATGCAATGTGTTTGTTCCTTGTTTGCCCCTAGTCAGCCAACACCTCTGTACCATTCCACAACACAGTATTAGTCTGAAAAGAAGATTAAGATTAAAGCTATATTGATAGTTGTGTGTCCTAATTTCATGGTTACTCAGTTCTTCCACTGAGAAGTGCCTCTTTCAGTCCTGTTCTTGTCTGCTGTTTCTAAATTTATAGTTGTCTTAACTTCTTCCATTCCAAGATTTTGTGATGTTAGTTTGGATTGATTGGTGTCAAAATTAAAAAGGATCTTTTCAAGAAATCACATGATTTCATTGCTGAAACAAATATTTTGTAAAAAAACCCCAGACCTTCCCTATGTTGTTATATTAGGTAAAATGAAGTTGTTTTTCCTGCTGTTTTTTTTAAAATGTAACAAAATACCATCACTTTAGAAATGTTATTATTGACATTATGAGTTAATCGTGCCATTATTCTTAACAAATTTTGGGAGAACCTAAATAGATATTCATTAAAACTGTCATTTAAGTAAAACTGATCAGTTTGTTTGCAGTTGCAAGTAACAGCACCTGTTAAGAAGTCAATAAAAATCGTAAATGACAGAAATTGAATTCTTTCATGTCTGCTATACCAGGTCACATCCACTTTAAAACAATTTAAAAATAGTCATTAATCGTATTCTTTGGGATAGTGGGATTTATAAAAGAAGTACTGATACAGCAGATCCTCCAATGGATGAGTAATCCTGTTGATTTTAATCTAATTACTTGGGTGCATAAAGATTTCCAAGCATGAGCTATCAGATGATAATCTTAAGGGGGAATGTGATTTAAATAGTATACTATTGGGCTAGGAATAATAAGCCACCAAGCAGCATGCACGTGCTCCAAAAATATCTGTCAGCTACTTGGCCAGACAGCTGCAGCTGACAGCAGGGCTCGGTTACTTAACCTGTCTGGTGAACTGGTTACACACAGGGCCTGCCTGTGGCCCTATTGCCAGTAAGGCAGGAGGAGCACCAGAGTAATACAGAATTTCAGAGCTGAAACATGGCAAGTTGAACAACAATTGAGAACTACGAATATGAAAAACTGTCTTTATCCGTGGCTATTTTATAGCTACCATTGCTCTAAATCCCATAGTGTAAAACAAGAAAATAATACCAAAAAAAGCCTGCAAAATTTTGTGAACCTTTCAGTGAACTTTTCTCAGTTGTGATCTAAACTACATTCATCTTTCTTTTATTGTGTGTCAGAGTACGTTTGAGCTGCCTATGTCCAGCTATGAGTTGCACTTCCAGGATGGAAATACAAATGAACCATGAACCTTTCTAAGTAGTCTGTGAACTCATGTGTATGCACTCTGATGATGAATAAGCATGGTCATAGCATTTAGGGTGATATGTCTGGGGGGAAAAAAGCCAAACATGCACGTAAATCTCATGAGGCTACTTCACCAAATGGGAAAATTCCTGACCTTGCCATCAATTCCAGGTTCTGGAGTGGAATGTACAACCGCTTTGAAAAGGGGCTGCATCCTCGACAGTCAGTTACTGATTATCTGATGGCAGTGAAGGAAGAAACTCAGCAGCTGGAAGAAGAGCTGGAAGTCTTACAAGAGGTAATAAATAGCTGAGCTTGATACTCCAGACTTGGTAACTGATGATAAATGAAATCCAGCTCCATATGCCACACATGTGTCCCCTACACACTACATCCTTTTTGGAATGAGGATATTCAGCCATCATCTTTGTTCTCAGATAAATTATTGTATTTAAGACACAAAAGTAGATGTTTTTTCTTTAAGGATAAAATTTTACCTGTGTTGGTGTACAGGTACTATTGAAATAAATTTAGTCCTTCTGTAACTCAGAGGGAATTGTAGCTAAGAATGCTGTAACTCAGCATTGGTTTGTGACAAAACTGTGTACTTTTAATACTCCATAAATGCAAATAGTCACTTTTAAAGGGTGGGTTGGTCTCTAAAAGTTTATTTAAAAAGAAAAAAAGCAAGTCTATATAAGAAGATTTCTGGGCCCTAGATTTGTCCACGTGATCTATCCTGTTTCCTTTATTTCAGAGATTGGCAAATCTTCAGAAATCACAATCAAGTAATAATAAAGTCAAGAGTAAGCAACAGGACCAAAGCAAACAGTTTGGACTGTATACTTCCAACAACAGCTTAGCTAACACTCCCCAGGAGTATAGCAATGATCTGAAATCATTCCCATCCAGGAGCCCTTCTCAAGGGGATGAAGATTCCGCCCTGATTTTGACACAGGACAACCTGAAAAGCTCTGATCCTGACCTCTCAGCCAACAGTGATCAGGAGTCTGGTGTGGAGGACTTAAGCTGTAGGTCCCCAAGTGGGGGTGGCTGCTTGCCTAGTGAAGACAGTGGCAAGGACTCTGATGAGGCTGTGTTTCTGGCAGGCTGAAATATCTTCAGGGCAGCAAGGATCCAGATGATGTAAAGTCTTACACAGTCTGGAATGACATCTTTTCACCAGATGAGAAATGGAAGTGGTCTGTAGCCTAAATAAATAATCCAAAGAAAGGGAACTGTGCAATTGTGTAAGTAAAGATCTAAGCAGAACAAGCTATTGCTAATTGTAAGACATAACATTAAAGAAAGGTAATATCTGCTGTTATATTTCATTAATCCAATATGGTGGTTGTTTTATCAATGCTGTACATAATTATTCCTTACTTTGTACATTTCCATAATTATTTATTGCACAGGATAATAGTTCTTTTCCTAAAATGTGAAATTTCAAAGTACTCTCATAAACAAGATTGAAGATGCATTACTGTTAGCCACTGGTGAAGCAGTCAAAACTTATTTTTGTAGAGCTCATTTGCCTTCAGACATATTATGAATATTCTTTGCTTTTTTCTTCACAAGAGGTTCAAAGAATTATTTTGCACATTCTCCTACTAAAATCCTTCACAGCAAAGTAAAACTAATAAATGGACACCCTGGCTCAGGGGACAAATGAAGCTTTGATCCTGACCAAAAAAATCCATTAATAAGTTGTTGCTGCTCCTGCATCTGAATGCATCCCATTTGTACTCAATTCTCAACCAGTGTTGAAAGTTCAGTAGTTTCTGTGACCAAAACTTCAAGGAATATAACCTTTGTGCTAAAACACCCCTTAGTAACAAAAGGTACATCAGACAGTTTACTCTTGCCTCTTTATGGTTTGCTATCAAGTTTGTTTGTGTCTTACTCTTGTTCCAAACCACCTACATAAGAATTCTCATATTTTTAAGAATAGGAGTAATAGTTTTCATAATCAGAAGTTCAGGAATAAACAGCTGAAAAATGTTCAAAAATTTGAAACGTCTTGAAACTCATTGAAAAGGAGGCCAGCCGTATTAGGCTGCAACTCTTTCAAGTTAATTTTTTTACTTTTTTAATTTTATTTAAAGCCAGCATTTAAAAATATAATTCATATGGCTGCTTTTACCTACTTGGAGACAGTGCAGAACTGAACTCTAGTAGAGCAAAGCAGTAGTAATAAAGTTTACTTTGACTGCATTTCATACTATTCCTTCAAGTACAGACCTACAAAAAGAACTGTATTATATAAATATACCTTGATTTACAATAATTAGAGTTCATTATTCAGTCTGCTTTTCTGGAATGGCTTTTCATTCTGTTCTGTGAACATGCTATTAAAAGTGGATAGGTAAACTTCAGTATTATTATTATCCTCTGAAGGGAGTTGCTGTCTTTGAACAAATAATTCTTAACAGCAAGGTTTATCTTAATGTTATATTGGAAAGGCCAGATCCTCAATTTGATAAATCACTATAGCTCAATTCAAATAAAAACAACTATAAAATATATTTTGTTGAGAATCTAGCCTTTTGGTTTTTAATCTTTATGAATTTTTAATAAATTAAAGCCATGATTTTAACTGCACTTTTAAAAGTGTTTCATATTTTGAACATAGCCTGTAAACTTTATGGCATTAAAGGAAACTTTGAATGGGTTTTCTCAAACTAAAGAAACATGCCACAAAGTCAGCAATGAAAACAAAACACACAAATATTCTGCCAAAAAATCAGTCTGAAAATGGGCAATGTTATTGTACATATTTGAAGTGTAAAATTGTATATGATGATATTGTGTTCAACTAGACATGTCTAGAAATAAATGCAGAACAAGATATGCAAATTCAAAGCACTGTCTTTGTTAAGCAACTCCTTTTAACTGCTTTACAAGTAAAATATTAACATATTAACATTTTCTTTATTAAGCCTTCACTTAGCAGCCTTCTGTAATGTGTCTTGTAGTCCTTGGAATTTTGCATTAACAACTACTGCTTTCATTGTACTGTATGTATTTGTGGCATTATGAGGCTAATGAGAAACACCTTCAAATAAACACTGAGGTGTTATGTTACTTCACATCAGAGAATGAAACAAAGGATTGCTTTCCTGATTTTTGTAACAGAGTTCTTAATTTACTCAAGAGTCACTTTGTCACTGAGATCAAGGGATTCTTGTATCTTCCCTACTCCAATACTTCAATTCAGTAGTTACAGCTGCAGAGGAATCTACAACTGATAACTATAAAAACTGAGACTCTCATCAATTGTATTAATTATATAGGAGATATGGGAGCATGTTATACCCCTGTATTTTTTTTTATTTTTTTTTAGGAAATGAAAAAAAAAGACTTCTCTATTAACTACATTGTTTTCTTGTAGCCTCACTGCAAAATCTTTGCAAAATTGCCTACTGCAATAAACCCACAGTAATTTGAAACAGACACAGAGGAATGTAACTAAACTGCTGAAAGGCCTTGCTAGGCTCAGGCTGCTCTTTAGTATCAAAATGTGCCTCTAAGAGACACTGAAGGCAAGGGGATCAAACAGCTGAAGCCTTCTTTACCGTATGAACGTCACCATCTGAAGCACAGAAGGAAAACTATTTGCCAGCTGCTTTTATTGGCAACTCTATACAAGAAACAAACGTGGTAAACTGGTAATGGATTCTAAAAAGCTGAGAAACAAAATTAATTAGTTGGAGGGCACAACAACATGGTATCATTAAAAATAATAAAAAAGGAGAAACAGAAAGTAAAGGAGGAAGGCAGGGAAGGAAAGCTTTTTATAAAATCAGCAAGTAAGGTAGGGAACCACATTCTTTGAAGACAGAGGCAAGCCAAGACAGAGACAAGGGCATGGGTTCACAGCATGAAAGGTGTTTAATGACACAAACTAACAATTAAACTGTAGCAACAAAGTGGGGATAGCCTTTACAATGAAGGTAAGAATGTCCTCACTGTGGACCAGCTAGCTTAGTGCTTTTATGTGGACACTGCTGTGATCTGCACACAAGAGTTCTCAAGTTGTATGTGTTCACAAACATAGCCAAGGCCAGGGGCTGGTTGTGGGTGCAGGCTGAAAGCTGAGTGCAGCTTGTAGGTTGGCTGGTCACCCTTAAACTGTAGTACAGACAGGTAAACACCACAGTGACTGAAAAATCCTCCAAGGACAGGTAAGTCATTGACAATTCATTTGGGAAGGGAGGAACATGTGCTGTGTGAGTTTGAAGTAGGTCAACTTATGATGGCACCAAGGCACACGAAAAATATGCCAAAGATCTAGAGCCAAGTGTACTGCAAACCCTGAATTCAGACAGGTGCCACAGTACGATGATAAGAAGATAAAATAAATACTCCAATTTACTTATTATTTAAATTGCCAGCAAAACACCTGAAACCAGCAAATCAAATCATGTTAACATATTAAAATAAAACCTACTAGTCTTTTAATATGTCATTCTGTAAATAAGCTAATGAAGACTTACAGGTCCACCAGAAACATAACTGAATTCAGGCAAGTACTAAGTCTGTTGCTAAGGTTATTCATATGAATTTTCTGAAGACTAAAGAACACAGTTCTTTATGTTGAGGTATTCCCTTATTGAAATACAGGCTCTCTTTATAGCTTATTACTGGATTGAAATGTGATACCTACAGGTAAGTGACCAAAACAAGGCATTTTCAAAAGCCAGAGATGCAATACAGGTTTTTAAAGCCCATTTTAGTTAAGGTAGCTCCAAGAATTACTGCTGTTGAAATGGTTAAACAGGAGAAGCTCAAACCACTGCACATGAAGATAAAAAGTTTGGCGTTGAGTATTGTACTGAACCCACTTCCAGCACAATTCTGTATCCACTCAAAAAGTTGTGCAATGCCCAATTGTAAGTTAGATGACTGCAAGATATATTAAAATCCTAAAATATTTATTTGTAAGCTTAACATGTTACAGTATTTACTGTTAGAACAATTAAGGCTGTGATACTTGACTTTGTTGCCAGAGTTTTAACTGAGTTTTACCTGAAGGTCTCATAAATCTCTATTTTATAAAAATTTAGTCTAGTATTTGAAGAGAGTAGTTAGAACTTGGACATGTATAAAACTGTAAGATTTCTAACTTCCACATTTGGTCCAGGTCCTAAAGTGGCAAAGCTGGCAGAGTATGCAAAGAGCGAATAATAGAATTCTAGTACATATGCTTAGAGCTGACTTTATCATATCACTCTCTTTTGCAGTGGTGGCTGGCATAGTGCCTCCTCAGCAAGTTCACTGATGAAACACAGCTGGGAGGAGCAATCAATACCCCAGAGTGCTGTGCAGCCCTTCAGAAAGATCTCAGTGGAGCGGAGGGATGGGCAGAGGAACCTTCTGAAATTCAGCAAAGGCAATTACAGGGCCCTGCACCTGGGGTAGAATAGTTTTGGGATCTTCAGAACAAAAAAGACATGGAGCTCCTGAAGCGGGTCCAGCAGAGGGCAACAAAGATGAGTGGAAGACCCCACTTATGAGAATAGCCTGAGGAAGCTGGGCCTGTTTAGGGTGGCAAAGACTCAGAGGGCACTCCATCAATGTCTGGAAGTATCTGACAGAAGGGTGTTGAGGGGATGGAGCCAGGCTGTTCTTGGTGGTGCTGAAAAATATCACAAGAGGCAGACGGCAGAAACTGATGCCCAGGAAATTCCACCTGATTATGAGGATGTTCTTTACTGTGTTGATGACCAAGCACTGGAACAATTCCCCAGAGATGTTGTGGAGCCTCCCACACTGGGGATATTCAAGAACCATCTGGACACAATCCTGTGCCCTGTGCTCTAGGATGACCCTGCTTGAGCAGGAAGGTTTGACCAAATCATCCAGTGTGGACCTTTATAACCTGACCTGATTCTGTGATTTAGCTGTAAGATCAGGTATTAAAATTAGGCAAACTCCAGACTCAATTAGCAGTTACAATACGGAATGTACACTTCTTCCAAACTACTGGAACATCAGAGCCGAGCCATCTCCTTACTCTTGTATTTCTTGTTCATTGAGTTGACTTTTCCATTGGGAGAACATCTAAGCATGACATTGTGCAAGGCTCCCAAGAAACAAGTCATTATACATACCCTGTTATTTCAGATTGCTTAGAAGTTCACTTGGCATATTTCAAAAACATTTAGAATACGCATCTGACAGCAGCTGCCATTCTCTTACATTTTATGGGAAACAGGATTTACACCTACATTCCATATTTTGGCAAAAATTGAGGTAAAGAATGTGTTTAACAATGAGCTACCAGCATGCTAGAAGCAAAAATCCCTAGCTCTGATAGAGTGTTATCAGTGTTCTACCCAGTCCTCTGGTTGAAGTAGACCAGGGAAGGCACAACCAGTGTAGGACTAAAAGAAAAGAAAAACAGAACAAAAAAAAATCCCTCAAAAACCACCCCAACCAGCAGCAGGTAGGCCCTTGAAGAGCAGAAACATTCTCGCATGTGCAGCATTCCTGCAGCTAATCCAGTATGCACCATCATTGAATACAGAGACTTCTGTGCTTCTTTTCTAGAGGATGGGTTTGTGACTAAAGGGGCTAAAAATAAGGGAAAAATTACAAAGAATAGTAACAATATCAGAGGATAGAAAGGGAGAAAAGAGAACTTTCCAATTCCTAAACAACAAACACTGAACTTGCATTGAACAAGTGACATTTTCTTGTAGATACTACTCCACTACCATCCGAAAGACTCCATGAGAAGTTCCTAATTTGAAAATTTGCTCACAAAATTAACATAAGAGGAAAAGCTGAAGTATTCAGAACTTGTACTAGCAAATCCCCTGAAGGTGAAATGGCTAAAGTGTGCAGTGACAGCAGAGTACCATAATACCTGGCAGATGAGAACAGAAGCCTGTCCTCCCATGCTGTTATAAAACGTATGAAGAAGATACTAGCCCAATACAGCAAGAACACCATATGTCTGGTCATCTATGCTTTTCTCTGTTCATAAGAAACAACAACAAAAAAAACAGTTCCATACAGTACTGTGTGTAGTCTTGAGTGTTAACTAGATCCCCAGAAAGATATCAGAAACAACAACTCAGCACAAAAATAGATGGGATTTTACCAAGAAAGCAACAGTGATGACTTATATCCAGTTCTTCTCCAGAGCTGTAGAAATCACACTACTCATAGACACAAGTTCAGAACCACTTGGATGTTGACATAATCTAAGGCTTCAGTTAGCACATTAGCAGGAGTGCTATGTCAATATAAAAGCAGCACATTTTTTGGAATAAGATTCTCTAAAATTATTGCTTAACCAGTCCCCTTATAAAGTGTTTATTTTTTTTTCACACACCTGAGTATCTTTTTTTGGACCACAGATCTATTTCCTTGGGACATCTAATCTTAGAATTTGGATCAGCTTTAAAATAAGTACTATAACATACCAGTGAAAAGCTTACTCATCCTGAAAAACAACAGCTTAGGACAATCACACGACTGTAATGAATGTCAGGGCTGAGACTGAAGCCCCACTATCCTATGGACTAGACTTCTTGCACTTACATGATTTTCCTTACTCACTTTTCTCCATTCAGAATACCATATTTTGCTGGAAGAATATCAAGTTTAGGACTGAAGATCAGTGATATGGAAAAGCACATGCTTAGACTGTAGCCTGAGTCTTGAACCTGCCATGTTCTGTGATCCTATCTAGGTAACACACAGGTAGAGTCTTGGCTAAGAGGTTTATCTCCAGACTGCTTCCTGACAAGAAAGAAGCAGGATTTCTGATACATTACTTAATCAGCACTTTATCCTATTTAACTCTCAAAACTGTACAATTCCTTCTACTTCTCCTTCTTCCCTGACTGTCTCCATGAAAACCTATGCTTTAAGATTAGGAAAAAGAATGTATCTTCTTGCAATAGCAAGCGAGAAAGTACATGCAAGTATTTAGGGGTTGTATTTTTCTCCTACAGAACACTGTATTTGGTCCTATCCATTCTCACCAGATATACCCATCCCAAGACTGTCAGCTTACCAGAGGCAAGATTCATTGATTAAAGCACAGAATTAAGTTTTGCTTCCAAATGCCATCACCTGCCTTACCATATGACACCATGCAACTACAACTGAATTAGTTTTTTTATTTCTTAAAATTAGGAAAAAATAAGTATTTTCCAAAGAACCCCAGAACTAGTCTTTATAAAGTCTTTCTTCTGAGTTCCTCACATGATGAATGTATTTATATTGCATAAAACAGAAACAGGAAGGCGACCTGATTATTATTCCTTTATGAATAAAAAAAAAAAAAAAGAAAATAGTTAGATGAAAATTGTGTTTAATTAGTGGTAGGTACCAAGCCACTCTTGAAATCAGTGCATCAGTGCTACTAAGCAACATATCAAATCTATGCAGATATCATTTATTCTATATTGATTCAAATAAAATTTGTTCCAACACATCCTTTGCTTAATCCCCAGTCTACTTATCCAAAACACAATACAAGCTATACTTAGTTTTCTATTATTACTTAGAAGTAAAAAAACTTGTTCTTTAATATTTTGGCTTCAAGAAAAGTCAGCTTGTGAATCCACTGGCAATCTCCATTAAGAACTTTTTAGTTTCCGAAGTCCCATCAACACTTAAAGTCTTCCACAGATTAAGCCAAATCTATGGTTAAAGTTCAAAATACAAAAGATATGAATTATGTTTTTATAAAAATGTAAAAAGCTAGTCAAAATTACATGTTTAGATATTTAATCTCTGAATAATGGAGAATAGCAGCAGGGAACTTAAATATTATAACTATCAACAATAAATACAAGAAATTAATGCAAAGATTGCAATAGAAGAATTCTTGAGTACAATGAGAATATAAAGAGACATTCTAATTTGTACAAAAACCATCCCAACTCTGTATACAATCTCTTCTATAAATACAACCAGATAAGATGAAATGCTTATTTGCAAATAATAGTTATTAAAAAGTGTGCTTTATTGGGATTTTCATTCGTTCTCTTGGCAGGTGTAGTTTGCAGGAAGTCTGTAAAGACAAATTTCTGTAATTAGATATTTTAATTTCTCCACTCGTATTTTTTAAATACAAGTAACAACAGATGCAGAACATGCTTGATTTCCACAGAAAGTGTTATTAGAACCCTAAACACTGTAACAAATCCATTTGCAGTTACCAGCTGTGTAAATAAGGTAAATTTTTTAATAAACAAAGTTTACCTATAGCGGAGCATGAAATTGGCTGTGCATTGCTATTGCCTGTTGAAGTTTTTCCTCTTTGGCTCGTCTGCAGTGGCAGAGCTATGAAACAAAACACATAAGACTGAATTCTAAATGCAGTTTTTCATAATGCATAATGCAGTTTCTGCTTCATGATTTAGCTATTTCACAGACTCTTTAAAGAAAGAAAACCTGCCTGACCTACCTCCCTTCCAAGCTTTGGGCTGAACAATGGGCTATATCAATAACATTATTCTATCCAAAATCACTTATAAAAGGAGTACTTTCAATGTCACAAAATGCATTTTTTGGGGCATCTTTAAAGAAAGCTACACTACTTGGTAAGTTACTTCTGTCACAGCATGAGCAAGAATGGTAGTTTTTGAACCTCAGTTACTTATTTGATGATAGCCATCAACAGAATTTATTTAAGAAGTTTAATAGATTAAACATTAAGGTTGTTTAATTGACCATGTCAGTTTACTTAAAACTTCCAAATTTGAAATTTATCATGTGGCTTTCTTCTCCTATACAAGATAAAGAAAAAATTGACACAAAAATGTCTACAACAACACGTGAACAGGATCTAACACAGGAGACCTTTACACTCCCATCCTAAAAGTATGTGCCTTTGGAATGTAGATTATAGTCTAAATAGACTGAAGCCATTTAAGGATATTTTCTTCTGTCAAAGCTCACTAAAGCACTGATCTGTATCACAGGACTGCTCAAACTCTTAAAAAAAACAGTCCTAAATTTATTCACTATGTGTTGTACATGTCTTGGATTAGAACTATTTGTGTATTACATACCGTTCTCTTTTCCATGAAACTACTAAGAAAGTCATCTATCTCTGTTTTGCCTTCCAAGAAGTCTTCTGCAATAGTGTCAGACTCCTCCTCAGCTTCATGAGCAGCTACTTTAAGTCTGGCCTGCAGAGCACTTGGACTGCAACTCTAAGAAAATAAAAAGTCCAATGTAATATTAACCTGTCCATTAAAATTTATATTTCCAAGAAGATAAATGACTATATAAATATGGGATACTATTATAACATAAAAGCCTAAGTAACCAGATGAAGTTCCATCTCCAAGTAACAGCACAGCTTGTTAAACTAGAAAGGATTCAATGTAAGAGAAGTGTTGCTAGTTTAGGTCTTGACACACAATCATTCACATAAATTAATAGTTTTTCAACTTTTACCCTACATTGTAGAAAGCATCCAGCTTGGAAATCTGACAAGTTCTCAAGTGCATAATTTCTGAACTAACATTTCAAGTGTCTTCAATAAAGAGGGTCTGCTTTTGAAAATCAGTTGTGAACCTGAGAATTACAAAAAGGTAAAAAAGCACTTACTGCTCAGCTTTTAAATACCCTCAAAATGATTGTGGAGAAGAAGACAGGAAAGCAAAAAATACCTACTCAAGAAGTAGATGGGATGCTAATCTAAATCAGTAAACTCATTTTTCTGTTCTTATAAACCTCCTGTTTATTGCACACAATTTCATTATTTTTCTCAAATATGTCTAGGCAGTTAATCAGGACATGATTCACATCTAGTAGGAGTCTGTACAGAGCCAGAACTGCAAAATTAAAATATTTATAGATTTTAGATGCTTGGCCTAAGCTTCATCTACCCTATGAAAAATCTTTTACTTAGGTACTTTAAAACCTTCATGTAATCAAAAATTTACTGTTAAATTAATCTAGTACAAAATACAGAGTTTGCTATAATAAGACAACTAAAATTCACTCACAGTACAAGTAAAAATACTTGTCTGGAAATTTGAAGGAAAGAGAGCAGGAGATATGTAGTGCACAGCAAACATCAAAACATAAAGCTCTAGCATATATGGGAAAAAAGCAGAAAAATTCAGCTGCTACTCCTCCAATCAGCCTTCTATCCATCATTACACTGAATCAGCAAATCTAACTTAGAAAAAAGTAAAGGGACTACAGCAGTACCATATTATGTCCTGTTTTAAAGTGGTTTCTTGCAAAAATAGCAATTTTTATCCATGATACTTTCTCTGCCCTCTTTGAAGTCAAAGGAGGCATTAGGAGTCAGACTATTCTGATTTTCAAGTGAGGAAACCTCTAACACATTTAGACCACCTATGAAATAATTTGGTTTACCATCATGCAACACTTTTTAATTTATTTTTTTTTTAAATTTTGTATTTAGTTATTTTGAGGGCATTCTGAAATTCAGGTACTATGTATGCTTATTTGATAGACTATTGCATTCTCAGGTGCCTAGTCTTGCAAATTATGAAGATTTTAGTGCAGAAAGTGGTTTATTAGAAGCTACATCTTCTAATGAATACCCTGATAAACATACCAAGAAATTATTCTCTTTCTCCAGCACTTTCTGAATTAAACACTTCCCTAATTGCGCTGTAGAATGTGCAAGGTTTGACAGCACATGCAACACATTGCCTTAAGTAAGCATGCCCAGTGAATTGCAGAATTTAAATTCCAGAAGTTACTGAGCACTTTAATCTGGTACAGTTTTCAAGCTCATTATGTTAAATGAGTACCATTAACTGAACAAGCCTTTAAAAATTAATCTATTCTTAAAACTGGTTTGGACCAGGATTGTACTAACAGCTCTAGATGTGCACTTCTCTTTTCTTCCAACTTTGCTTCTATTGTAGCAGTAAAAAACAAAAACCCAACCAAAAAACCTCATTGTTTTGCTTATAAGTTTTTGGTACATCATCCCATTTTTCTCATACCTGATTAAATACTTAATCTACTTCATATTAAATGAGAGTTTAACCAAACAATAGTCTTATTGGTTAAAGATACAAATCAAAACTTCAGATTTATTGAAGTATTCTTAAAGGATGACATATAGGAATTATACCTCACTGAGTTCATGCTGTCTTTGCATCTTTTTTTCAAAGGCTGCTTTCATTTGTGTGAGTTGCTCATACTGGAAGGAAGAAAAAAAAAGAACATTATCACCTTGAAAAAAACCCAGATATTACCACTAATATTTCTGAAGATTATTTTACTGTTCACTTACCTTATCCAACACTGTCTGTCTTTTTGCCTCGAGACTAGGCTCCAGCAACAGATTTTTTTCTGGAAAATAAAATCACCATTACTACTTTTTTTTAAAAGGATTTAGTTCACAGAACACAGCCACACATATCAACATTTTGACAGCTTACTTGCCAGCTCTTCAATGCTTTTCACTAACTCATCTCTATCAGTAATTACTTGCTTCAGTTGTGGAAGAGTCACAAACTGTTCCAGTAACACCTCCTCCTGCTCATTCATACTGGTCAGCTGTGATATACTGTATTGAAACAGAAAGAAAGTACATTTGAATCTAACAGAAAACATCACATGTAAAGTAATTAATTTCTATCAAAGTCTGAGGCATTTTTTTGTACTTTACAAATATGTGACACTTGACCACAACTTATTTTTCCCCGTTCTCCTGGATTGTGGGCTCTACTATATGCAGCAGTGATTTTAGAAAGCAACATGTTAAAAAGTACCTCCCATTTCAAGCCTTACTTTCCATAATGCTACTATGGTGGCTTGACTGTGTCCAGCTACCAGATGCCCATTAGCTGCTCTTTCATTCCCTCTCAACAGGCTATGGAGGAGAATCTCAGGGATTGAGATAAAAACAATCAGGTCAGTTACCAATTACAATGACACAAAAAACACACTTGGAAAAATTTAACTGAATTTATTGTCAATTACAGTAAAAGTTGGATGGTGACCAAGAAAGGCAAAAACTACAACACATTGCTCTGTTTTCCCTCAAGCTCAACTTCCTTCCTTCATTTCCAGCACTACCTGCTGCTCCCCCTTGTCACACTTCACCCCTGCTCCACAGACTGCAATCAGTTTCTGGCCAGAAAGACTACTCCAGTCTGGGTAATATATGGCTGCAGTTTTGTGGAGCCTGCTCCAATATGGGGTCCTTCCTGGACTGCAATGCGGTAAACTGCTCCAGCATCGTCCTCTCACAGCTACAGGGTACATTTTTAAAATACCTGTTCTACTGCAGTCTTTTCCAAAACTTGCAAAGCAGAAAAGTAACTGCTCTGGCACTTGGAGCACCTTCTTCTCCCCCTTCTTCTCTGACCTTGATGTTTGCAGGATTATCACACTTTTCCATTCCTCCCCTCAAACCTCACTGTCTCTGCTCTCTCAAAAATGTTTTCAGAGGCAGTGCCTGCATCACTAATGGACTCAGCAGTCCTGCAGTGGGTTTGCTGCTGGCACTGGGGCAGCTCCTGACTTTTCTCACAAAGGCCACTCAAAAGGCCCCCAGCTACCAAAACTGTGCCACCTATACAGCACAGAACTGCTCAGAACAGTGGCAATACCATTGTCATTCTACTCAACTACCAACAAAAAATCATGGAATTTTAATAATTTCTTGAAAGGATATGGCTTGATTAGACTGTTATGTTTAAACAAATTACACTTACTGGCAAAAATCTTGACTTGCTGTGTTGCTAGAACTGAAAAGATAAGTCAGCTAAACTAAACAGGTTCTTTGGAATGTGTCAAAGAGAAAAATAAAAAAAACAGTTGAAAGGACGGAGTTTTCAACTGCTTAATTATGACACCACCAGAAAGATGTGAGACCTGAAGCAGTTTATACTGAATTTGTAACCTATTCTATCCCACGTAACTGTTGTAGGAAGCTGTCTCATTAGATCTGAACAAGCTACTGGGAGTAGTAACTAACAGTTTGTTTGAATAACAACAAGATAATAAAAATATTTCTGTAGTGAGTGTATAAAGTATTTAGATGTAGCAGTGATTTGCACTGGGACAGCTGACATTTACCACCTGGACTCGTCTAACCCAGCCACCCCTGAATGTGCTGAGCTGCTCACAAAACAGTTCACCATTTACCTTGCACTACAGTCCTTTGGAGTTTGAACCAGCCTCAAGCTGTCCCATTTCCTCCTTCAAAAGTTATGCTTATTGAATTACTAGAAATTAAGTCCCTGGCAAGGCCACAGAAAACAGCAAAGCACTGATAGTTAGAAAAAGTAAAAATAAACACTCTTTTTCCTGGTGTTGAATCAAGTACAGTTCCTGCCAAGAAAATCCTAAAGAAGCAACACATTTGAATACAAAGCAGGGTTATTTTCTGACTCCAATACTTAGGTACATGGTAGTTCTCCTAATTATAATTTCTACAAAACCCTTTCAGTGATGCATACAGACTTCTGACAAAAATCAGATACAGGCAAGCAATAACTGTGCCTTTTAATAACTATGGAAAGTTCAGCTACCTTCTGAAAGTTTACCTTAGTTCTGAGAGTTCTGGAAAGGTATCAGGAACATCAGGCATCTTGTATGTAAATCCGTTCTGGCCAACCTGAATCAAAGTTTAGAAATGCTTAGTAGGTTTTTGAAGGGCAGTTTCTTGACATTTAACCAGATTAATCAAAAACTGAAAACACATATTTTCCAGCAACAATAAGAGCAGAAAAAGCAGTAAGAAGCATAAGCACTAGTCTCTGAACAGAATACAATTCAACCAATGCAAGAAAATGCTTCAAGGTGTTTGGGGTGACATGTCATAAAAGATGAGTCAGTTTTGGAGGAAAATAATTCTATTTTGCCATGTCCTTCATTTGAAAACAGTTGGATGACTGAGGAAATACAGAAGAATAGTAAAATTCAGGGAAGTGAGAACAGAGAAGGAGATTGACATTTTGATCTCTTTCATGTGGTTTTTAAAGCTATAATCCCTCAGAAAACAAACATTTTAGACAAGGAAAAAATGGTTGTCTCCATAGAATGTAGAGAATTTAAATTCTACAAAGTCTCTTCCAAGACTAAGAGAACTTGTTTCTGTAGACATGATTTGATTAAAGACTACACATTTAGATACAAAGTTTAATTAAAAATAAAATTCCTTCCAGAGTTCATCAGCAAAGAGCTTGAGTATAAACATACAAGATAAAACACTACATATAAAGACTTGAGATTGAACATTGCCTTCACCTAATAAGTTTTGAGCAGGAAAGAAAGAAAAAACCATTTTTTGTAGTTGGAAAAACAGCTACAGCTGCACTATGGGGTGTTGATCTATTGGGAACAGCGTAAAGAATGACACAGACTCTCTTGTGGAGTCGAACTGGAGAAGTTTCTCTCCCGGTTTATTACCTCAGCTCTTTTTTATAGACCGATACGTGAAAAGGACAGAAAAGAAAACTCTTATTGGTTAGTAAACTAACACATCACCATCATTGGTCAGTGTGGTTCACCACCCCTTGACTTTCTCTTGCAAGAAAACAAGGAACAGACAAACAGCACCTGCAAGGCTGTTTTCTATCTCTGAGGATTGTTTTAATTACTCCTTATGAATTCCCAGGCCACTTTCTCAGGCAAGACTGACAAAGTTATGTGGCCTGCAATGTCCGCAGGCACCGTGCTCTCTGCTTCACAGTTAGCATCCATAATGGAGGAGTGCAGGTCCAAAACAAAATCCCCTATAATCAATTATCTTCAGCATGCAACTTTTGAAACTCAGACAAACTTGTTGCTCTGACTTTAAGTTCTAAAAAATTCTTCACCAAAGCCAGAATGACAGTTTTGTTTCACTAGCACCAGCAAAACAATGAAGTGCACTCACCCAAGTGCTTCTTTTGAGTTTTACATCAATGCCCCGTGTGCCCTAAGGGATCTTATAGCCAGTGTCTGACAGCTTAAGCAGCGAAACTCAGCACACTGACCTGAAGCACTGCTTCTGCTGTCGGAACAGGCAGTGGCAGGTCAGCAATTAAGCCATAGGAGGGAGCAGCAGGCTTGTCTGTAGTGTAGCTTGAAGAAACTGATTCTGAAACAGGCATGGCTGCCATTGTTCTGTTTGTTTCTTGAGGTGGATATGGAGGGAGAAATGGAAACCCCTGAGGAGCAAAAGGAGGCATTCCAGCTGGTTTGTTGAAAAGGCTAAAAACAAACAAAACCACAACCATGAGCAACCAACTGTTTACAGCACATTTCTTATCATTTGAACTATAATTACCAGACCATATATAAGATGTAAGAATGAATTTTCAAATGGCCACAAACTTTATATTTTCTCTTCCCAGTTACTTCCAATGTAGTCTTTTTGTCTAACACTACAATATAGTATAGAACTCCATTAATCTTCATTCTTGTAGAACAGCTAAATACACACACTATTATGAGAAAACTACTTCTCAAAAATTTATGAGAGCAAAATTTTAAATTGTTTCCATCCAAAAGTTGTGAAAAAACATCTGTGTCAAACATTAGTTCTTATTTATGGTATAATATTTAATAGCTTGGGCAACACACACATAATTACTTCTAAATAATATGAAAGATTTTTAAATTCACAGCTGCAGCTATATCTAAACTTAGTATCACAGTCAGCCATGAGAACCACAGTTGTACCCATACAGCCTGAATTTAATACAATTCTTTAAATCACACAATTTCTGCTGTACATGTGCAACAGAAACTGTCTTAGGTCTGGGAGACTGAACAGAATATGAAAAACACAACTGCTCAGATCATGAGCTACGACAAATTTCAGACTTCATCTCATAATGTAAAAATTTCTTTTTCAAGAAAACAGATATAAAGTTACATCAGGCATGTTGATACAGTAACTCCAATGAACCTAGTGTCTCTTCTAACAAGCAGGTCATCAAGCATGCACATGAAATTGTGCAAGGACAGGGAATCTAATTCCTCCAATAGATAGATCCATTACATTACTCCTGTCCCTGCCCTTCCTATAATTGGTCTAGTCTCTTCTTAAAAAAAGAATAGACACAGTTCTATTTATTATGTTTAGATAACTTACTATGGAAATGATGTTGAGCTAGGAGCTAGAACTGGAGGATTCTTCCAAAACTCATCCAGTAAACTCTGAATAATTTTTCCAAGATCTGAATGCATTGTAAACTGGGAAAAACACAAAACAAAACCCAGTGAAGAAGAAAAATTATGTCTGGAATCCAAGAATTCCAAAATGTGCTGAACTTGATGGTCTATTATACCCATGTGACAGTGCTGAAAAGCTATTTTGGACATACCAGCTAATCCAACTTGTGTATATACAAGTGCCAAATAAAGTGATAAGGCTGCACAGAATTGAACAGAAACTAAATGTCTTTTCTATATTCCATTATCAGTGCAGAGTCATTGAAGTACCACATTTCTGATGAACAACCAAAAAAACCCAGTTTAGTTACCAAGTTAAATTTGTACAAACAACCGAAGAGGAAAAAAAAAATTTAAATATCCAAGGACAAAGGCATTAACTGCATTCTGACAGAATCAGAACCTCCATCCACTCCAAAAAAATAACACATTCTTCTTGACAAAAGGAACAGCATATTAAAATCCTGAATATTCAAGCTAAAACCGTGACGCCATTCTAATAGGATTAGGCTAGAAAGAACTATGTTACAAAACCGTCTTAAGGCATCCCTCTCCTTTATTTGGAATATACTGGAATGTAGTTGGAAGAACAGTGCAATTAATAATAACCAAAAAATGTGATAATAATTTTCTAAGCCTTCATAACTTAAACCAATTTTAGATATATGGAGTACTCAAGTCAGTAATGATATCAGTAAAAGTATAACTACTAGTCTACTGAACACTTCAGAATTTCTGCCTTCAGGCCCCCAAAATACAGTTTGAAAGAGATTAGAATCTATACTAATGTTTTTTACCAGGAGTATTAACAATAATCTAGCCTGACATGTATTAAAATTGCTATTAACAGTAAATCTGTGTGAAGCTACAAATTATACATACATTACTTATTAATGGACCAGTCACGTATACTCCCTGCTTGTCCATTAAATGATGTCTCACAGGTGGGAAAACACTGATGACTGGTTTTTCCTGAGGAAACTGAGGTGGAAGCAAACTGCAAATACAAGAATAATTATTACTACAGTGACATTCTGTGATACAGTTTGCATAAGAAAGCTTCTTATGCAAAGAAAAATTACTACTAATTACATAAACTTACTTTTCTATGAGAACAGTTATGGAGAAGTTTATAATGAATGAAGCACACAAAAGGAATTTTTGGTTACAAAATTAGAATTCCAACAGATTGGAATACCAGACTCCCACAAAACTGAAAAAAGCATTTACTGGGCAAAATTTTAGTGTAACAAAGGAACAATTATCACAGAATATTCTGAGTTGGAAGGAACCCACAAGGGTCACTGAGTCCAACTCTTAAGTACATGGCCCATACAGGCACCGATAATAACTGATAATAACTTAGTGTTATTAGCACATGCACTGACCAACTGATGGACAACAAAAAAGCTGTAGCACAACAACACTTTTGAATACAAATGTTATTACTACAAATACAATGCTATGTAACCTGTAGGAATATCAGGCCAATTCTGCAGGCCAAAATAACAAAAAATTTGTGAACAGAGTATTAACAATATTTGTCAGAGCAAAAGTATCCCCCCAAATTAAATTCACAGGAAATGTTACAATAAATCACTTAAGTTATGATCCAGAAGCTTCATCAGGGTAAGAGTTTGGAATTGCAGCAATTAGTAAATTACCAATCAAGTTTCTTTTCAGTGGGAGGGAATCAAAGTTATCAGAAACCCTCAAGCATTTTCCCCTAGTTACCTTCAACTAAAATCACACAGTTATCTTAGGAACTGAGAACAGCAAAATATGATTTTGCTCTCAGATGAATATCTGTATCTTGTACAGAGCCAGTTTCACTCCAATCACTATAACCACTAATACAAATCCAGGGTATGGCTCCTGACATTAATTATGAGCTGGAAGCTGCTTATATTCTATTACTGCTTCTTTTTTTAAAAAAAAAACAATTTTAATTTTCAAGATTGCACAGACACAGCTCACTCTACTTACATGTTAATATTAATTGTCAAGTTGTTTACAGTGAATGGCAGTCGATATTCCACATCTTTCTGTATTTCTGCAATGCTGTCAAAGAAGAAATTGTTAGCATCCATTTCATGGTCAATGTAACAGCTAGAAGTCTGAAAGAAACAAGCACTTGAAACTCAGACATTTGTACTCAGTTTAGTTTTGTAAAGTCCTGTAAGGACAAAACTGAAAATGCTGGAATAAGTTAACAGTCTTCAGCATCCTATATTCAATATTAAGATTAAAGCAAAAAAAAGTGGATTTAACATTTAAACCTCATACATAATCACAAGCAAAGGAATTACAGTAGGAGAAGTCACACTACTCACTATTCTGACACTCTCAACTTATTTTACTTCCCTTACTGGCTTAATTTAAGACAACACAGCAATGTTTTTTTAATATACTGAATTTTATCTGATTAAACATTTACTTTGCAAGACATTATATCAGGTTCACAACTAAGTATTGCTTTGCAATACTGCCTTAAGATCAAAATGTAGAACATTTATTATACTAGGCATTCTTCTTTAATAGACTAAAATTTAACAGCAGTTTTTACTATATGCACCAAGCTCAATGCATTTGTACAAGTACTTTCAAGAATTATCTGGAGGAGAGCTACTTTCAACAATGTAAAGCTCCAGTGATACTCAAGACCCAGGCCCTCCTGAAAGCACTGATGTGACTTACAAAATCAGGTAAGGCCGAATCCAAATTTGTTTTTCCTGGAACATGTAAATTAGAGGGAAAAATCTTGAAATGAGCTACATTAATAGGAGGTTTATTTCAATGCCCAAAGCATTCTACAATTTCTATGTTAGACTGTCTTGAAAGAGAGTTCTCCCAGAGAATGTGGAGGAGGTGGAGGTGAAGACTTAGCTCAGAAGCATAGACAGTATACATAAGCTGAGATTAAGAGACAGAAAGACAGAAAATTAGCTTCATCTTAAAATGAATCAAAACAAACTGTCAAAGACTGATTGCTCTTCCATGTATTTCTCCTGCTTGCAGCTGGTTAATAATACTCTTCTCAGTCACCTAAGGCTCCCTTATACAGGGGAGAGAACAGAGCTCCAATGGCAAATAATGGCAGATGGAAATTCCCAGAAAACATCTTTTGATCCAACTTCAGAAATGCTCCTCCATCCACTGCCAGGTACACTTTCTCAAAAAACCCAAAGCACATTACCTGAAAATGTGTGTTAAGAGTAGTGTCGGGAGCATTTTGTGTTCTTCCAAAGCACTATTGGGGCATAGAATTTAAGACTGTCCTTAAAAGCTTGGGAAAAAAATGGGCATTAACTTAGCTATGAACCTTGCTTTCTGCAGCCCCATCTTACTCCTCTCATAGACAACTCAGTATTTGCTCTTTCCTTGTGAAATCACATGTTGTTTAAAGAAAATATTAAATATCTTCAGCACAGGAGAATTCAAATCAAGGGTTCTACTGTGTTACAACACACACCACTATCTGCACCTTCTCGTTCTTAACTGAAGGATTCTCCCTGGAATCTCTCATGCACATTCCTGCCCTGTAATCATCTGTCATGCCTTTCATTAGCCTGCTGCAAAATCCTTTTGAGAAGGGTATATAATTATGCTTCATTCATGTGCATAACCTATGGAAACTGGGGAGGAAGATGAGGACAGGGAGTTGGGAACAGGAAAGCCAGAATCTCATTGAACTGTTCCAATGGTTATAACCTTGCTTAGGAAAAACCTTGAAACTTAGTGGACCCTTCCCCAAGTGGGAATGAGTACACTGGAAAAATTATACATTTCTAACTTTGTCTAGAACAAAAGCAAATGTAAGAAAACTCTTTTTTAAATGCAAAGGTTTTAGTTCAAGCTCTTAACCTGTGAAGGGACTGTGTAAAGGAAAGCTAGCTGCTTTACTAAAATGAAGATCACACACCCAAGCTTTTATGACCCAAGACAACACAAACCAAACCCGACTAACTTAGTTCTAACTACACCATGCCAAGAATTTTGAGCATTTTGGTGAAGAGCAACAACAATACTCATAAACAAATGACATTTGGGCAGCTACCATGTCCCTAGCCCTCACCTCAATTCCTGGCCACAGCATCCATTCCCTCCCTCTCTACGCTTGAGCTGGTGCATGCACAAAGAGCAGCCAACCATTTCAGCAAACTGACTGGCAAAAACTGATCCCCTTTTTGGGGACTTAATTCAGGATGAGCTCATCTCACTGCCAGATTAAAAAAAAAAAAAAAAAAAGTGGGTAAAAACAAAAGGCCAAGTAAAGCCAGCTGAAGAAAAACTTTTAAGTTAACTAAGCTCCTATATGCCCACAGGAACAGCTCCTTAGAAACGTGAACTGTCTCAAAAATACCTGTACAGACTAAAGTTCATGCAAGCAACAATACTTAAAATACCATCATATTTATGTTTCCTGTGTGATAATTCAAAATATTAGGAATGTAAACTATCTGCAGTTATTAAACCTGCAAATGTATTTAGCGTCTCTTCCACTCCTAGTATCAGTCTGATGTGACAGGAAACATTCTCCATTCTTTTTCTGAATTATTTTGGAGGCAGCTACCATTCCAGTCCTACAGAAATCCTAGGAAGTTGTATGTCTGTAGAATGCTTACATCACTGCAACTATAACCTCAAATGTATGAAATGTGGGTCTCCTTTTAAAATATGAAGTGTTTTAAAAGACTAGCCAAAACAGGGCAGCATACTGCCAAGAGGGATTACCTCACGACAAATTGTTTTGCTTTAAAAATTGTGGATGTTGAACCGGAATAAACACAACTGGCATCTTTTGACCATATAAACAAAACTAGTTTTTTAAGGAGAAGCCCGTTTTTAGCAACCAGCACTGAACACCAAGAAAAACAGACCGTAAAACCAGTAGGGCCGCTATGCCACTGTGACACGCAGCTCCTTGGTGCTCTATGTTTTAGTCTCAACTTTTAACAAACTACGCTGTTACAAGCAGCTACCAAAGAGGTTTTATCCCAAGACGAAGTGATATCTCTTTGAAGACATTATAACCCATTAGCAGGCTTTCCGGTCCACGGCAGGTGAAACCGGGCACGGCGACCTGCGCCCGATCACCTGGCCAGGCCACACCAAAGCCAGCGGGGCGCCTCCCCGACAGCCGATTTGATTTTCAGTTTCCAAATTCTTCCTCCCAGCCCTCCGGCGTCCCACGTCCCCCTGTCCTCCGGCGGAGCCCCGCGGCACCGCACTCCCGCCCGGCGGGACCCTTCGGCCCCGGGACAGCGCGGGGTTGGGCCGGCCCGGCTGCAGCGCCGCCGACTCGGGGGCCCTGTTTACCCACACGACCGCGAGGACCCAGCCAGGCCTCACGGGGACGGGGCGCAGGCGGGTCCCCGTGAGTGCGCACAGGGACACGCGACACGCTACCGACACGGCGCGGCCCCGCG
>NC_031771.1:39928125-39990964 GCF_001522545.3 Parus major
GGCACGGAGACCTGCGGGGCCCCCGGGCTCTGCGGCTCCTCCGGGCGCTCCTGGGGCCTTTCACGCGCGCGGGAACCCGGCCGACCGTGTGTCGGTCTTCGCGCGTCGCTCGCTGGTTTAGCGCGGCCCTTGGGAACTGGAGGAGCTGCTCCCGCCTCGGGAGGCCGCTCGCGGTGCCGCCGGGTTTGGCGTGACTGTGCTTTGCCGCTTCGTTCCCTGCTGCACGCAGCCCAGAGATCCGCAGGAACGCGCCCTTCCGAGCCGCGGGCAGGAGCGCCTGGGGACCCGGGTGTCTCCCGTATCTGTGTCACTAGTGCGCCTTGCCGCCCTTGTGCGGGAAACAGTCGCTAACGAAACTGTAGGGGTTTAGTTTCTGATGGTAATCTGAGCTCTCGTAGTCGAAATTCTTGTGGTTTTGATGGCTATGTTCTGCTTTTGTGAAATCTGCATGGATAAATGGTGGATGTGGTGCTTAAGCCTTTTTTTTTTTCTTTTTTTTTTTCCAGACTAAGGGTAAAAACTTACACTTTTGATGCTTTGCTTTCTTTCTGTCTTAGGCTAAAAAAAATAAACAGTTGAAGTCCTCTTTATGAAACCGATCCTCGGTCAAGTGTAACTTTTGATGTATGGTCTCTAAAGCCCCCCACTATGCCAGCAGCTACCGTAGACCATAGCCAAAGAATCTGTGAAGTTTGGGCTTGTAACTTGGATGAAGAGATGAAGAAAATTCGTCAAGTTATACGGAAGTATAACTACGTAGCTATGGTAAGTGGGTGCTTGATGTCTGTCTAGCAAATTGCTGCAAAAGTTATGACTTTAGCTGAGGTCAGTACACTTGCTCATCCTTTTTAAATTGAAAGCATAATGAAATCTTAATGTTGAATTAACACATTGAATTGTAGGAACATCTGTGTCCTAATCTTTTGTCTTTTTAAAAGTTAATATTACACACAGTACTCTTCAGCTATGATATGGTTAGATATGTATAGTTGTCATGTGTTCAAGTTTTAATTCTGCTCTTGCAGGACACAGAATTTCCAGGAGTAGTTGCAAGGCCTATTGGAGAATTCAGAAGCAACGCAGACTATCAGTACCAACTCTTACGCTGCAATGTTGACTTGCTAAAAATAATTCAACTAGGACTGACGTTTATGAATGAGCAAGGAGAATACCCTCCAGGAACTTCAACTTGGCAATTTAATTTTAAATTTAACTTAACGTAAGTATTCAGTTTCTGTGCTGCTAAACGTATGTTTCTGACTTACTGAAAATGTATAAATACTTCAGCAACCTTTTTATCTATCTGATTGTAATACTGAGATACCGTAAATGCTCATGTAAGGAAAATTTTTGTCAACCAAACATGCTTTCTTCCTTCATTTATGTGCAGTCTGTCTTACTGCTGATAATTTTGGTCAAAAATTTTTTAAAAAAAAATGTGGAAGGTCTTTAGTACTTAATGCAAGAGTTAGCTCTGTGTTTTCATGTTTAGCATTTCAGAGTGCTTCTGCCTTACTTAACTCTTACTAGTTGTCATAGGAATCACATTGACTTTAGGTGGAAAATACCAATGCTTGAAGAAAAAAAAGTAAAATTTCTGAAGTGGCTAAAAAAGTATGTCAAATGTTATCATTCTGAAATGTTTTGTCTAAAGTGTTGGTTCAAAAGCAAGCTGACCTTTACTATATTGAAATAATACCATGAACTTTATTTCAAAATGTGAGGTTTATCATGTGATAAAGTTTACTATGAAGTACTATGAAATTCACTACTTGTGAAGTTTATTATGTGATAAAACTTTATAAGCATAGACCTCACTTTTTCAGGGGGATCAAGCACTTGTCTGGTGCTCTAATTATATCTTTAGCTGGTGGTCGACAAAGTTACTAGTATCTTGATTTTGTTTTTTCTGGAGTAAACATAATTGGTTTGATAGTTTTTTGTATGTTGATTATCTATTGAATTGAAGATCAGTACAAACACTTCTCACACATTTAAGTATGCTCAAGCCTTGGGGGTTTTGGCAGTTGTGTTACTGGACAACTTTATATACATGAGTTAAATTCATAGTCTACAAGAGAGGTTTAGAGAACAGACTTCTATTTTTTTCTGCAGATGAAAAGGCTTGTTTTCAAAGTAGTTGGGGTTTTTGAGAGGAAAACTGCTGCTGCCTCTCTTGATCTCTGCCTTCTTTCAAGCAAGCAGTGCTGTGGATTGTCATAAATCAGTTTGATCTGAGCAATGACATGCTCTATTTAGTCTTGTCTGAATTGTCTCTTGAAAGAAAAGTAAGCGCAGATTTAATGTTTTGGTAACTCTGAACTTACCTGGCCATATAAATGCTGGATGAAAATTACCAATTTTCTTAAATAGAAGAATATACTGAACTTATTTATAAGTAGAATGAGGAGCGAATTAATAACTTCCAAACTGTGATTTATGAAGAAGGGCTTGTGCTACACTTGATTTATATTCTGAGCTTCAAAGGTCTACTTAGTATCAAACAACTGAAACCAAGAGTAGTTTTCCATCTATTTGTGCCAGATGCCACAGAGATAAGACAGCTTAGTAAGGGAAGATACAGGTAATCACTGAATTACATTTTACTAGTTGATTGGGGGGTACAGAAAAATATAAACTTGGTAAGTACTGCATAAGAAATTAATTTATTTTTTTTATGTGGATGGACAACTTACTTATTTTTGTCTGTTTCTAAACATCTTTTTGGGAAGTGGCACTGTGCCAAGTGTTCTTCTCCTAAAGCAAAACAGCTGTTGGTTGTTCCTAGAAGGTATTTTTTTTTTGTGTATGTGGTTCCAGCCAGGTCTTGTTTTAGTGTGCTTTTAAAGAGCATAAATATTTCTCTAATCATACAATGCACCTGATTAGTACAGAGTAGCAACTAGAATGAAACCCCCTTTTTGTTAAATGGTGTGTTATGGAGATAGACAGGTGTTGAGAAGCTAGTGCCTCAAAGCTGGAGAGCTAATGAGCAGCTGTGCAGGATGGAAGAAAAAAGATGTAACACATCTTGAGGATGTATATCTGTGTTCTAAAAAATGATGTCTTGCTATCAGGAGCAAGGAATACAGGTCTATGACTGAATCTAATAGTCAAGTTTGATATATTGGTTGTCTTGTCTAGGTTTTTTTGTGTTTTGATTGTTTTTCATTAAAATTTAAAACTATTCACTGAAGAGACTGTGGAGTGGTATGTTATGGACAGTAAAAATGGACTTAATTCTCTAAGTAGATTCATGCTTGCATTATTATTTTTTTTTGTCTTCATTTAACCATTCCACGTTTTTGTAACTATGATACAGATAAAACTTCAGGGAGAAAAACTCCAAAACATGAATTTTAGCATTAAGACTTTGCCAAAAAAAAAAAAGATAGTGTTAAAGGGAATAAATGCAGAGGTAGGAGGGGATCAAACAAATCATAGAGAAATTTTTATTTTAACCTATTAAATTTTAGGTTCAAAATAGTTGACTGAATAGGTTAATATTTTAATATTTTTAAAAGTTGAAACAGGTTGCTTAGAACAAAAGTTAGGATACCTGAATTCTAAGGATTGACTAAGTGGAGTAAATAGTCCATTTCCAATTTTATTGAGTAACAAGTTTGATGAACACATGTCTAGACATTTACACAAGCTTAAATCACAAAAAAACTTTTGAGAAATATTATCTACAAAGCTAATTCAGTACAGGGATCTGGAGTGTATTTCTTACAGTTCTGTAATATAATGTGTTAGTGCTTCAACTGTTACATTTAATTTGTCACAGTTCAAATGATTATACGGATATTTTGCCAAATAAGTATTATAGATGCACTTTCATCTGAAGGCTTGCAAAAGAATGGTTATAGGTAACTGGAAGAGGAGCAGGAACTAATTTTTGTATAAGATGGTAAGAATGGAGTTGAAATGGGAATGGTGAAATGATAATAAAAGTTTAAAAAAGACCTTTGAAAAATGGTTGATTTTGTAATTAACCTGGAACAAAGTCAAATTGATCCTACTCTGTGCTAGTGAAGTCTGGATTGAATAGAAAAAAGAAATGTTATGTCACTGAGGCTTGTAGATTTTGGAAATTTACTTTTCCTCTCTGTTTTTAGAGAAGATATGTATGCTCAGGACTCTATTGAACTGTTGACAACATCTGGTATCCAGTTTAAAAAGCACGAAGAAGAAGGAATTGAGACACAGTACTTTGCAGAGCTGCTCATGACATCAGGAGTTGTATTGTGTGAAGGAGTCAAGTGGCTTTCCTTTCATAGGTAAATTCTGCATGTTAAGTATTTGGGGTTTCAACATCTGACTGGTGTTTGAGTTCTAGAGCTTGGATTTCACATCTCCTGACTTTGAGTGCTGTGTATGTAGCCCATGTCTTGATTGGTAAGACTGAGGAAATATTTCTGCTGTAATACCTCTAACACCATTTGGTATTGGAAGAATAGAGGTCACAGGTGTTTTACTGGTGTTTTTCGCCTTGGTGTTTATGCAGTAACCAGAAAATTGTAAAGGAAAAAACCACGAAACTGCTAAACCAGCAGGTGGCGCTGTACACGTGCATGTAATAACAGAAACATTACTAAAACAAAATATTCCTAAGCAATCCTTGACGAAATACTGTTTGTTTCATGGGAGAGAATTATCAATGAGGAGGTCTATAAATTACTCTTAAATTTGTTGTAAATCTCCTCCAAATCTGGGCAGATGAAATTATTCACCTTGGAAGGAGATCCCTGATAAGCCTTATGCATATATTTTACTGCTTACTCTATCAAAGGAGTCAATCTCTCAAGTAAAAATAGAAATGTAAATGCTAAATCTCTATGAATCTGTCATGATACAAAAGATTTTTGAGTGTTAATAAGATTTAACACTTTAAAAACATACACAGTAGTTGTTGTACTAACTACATGCCACAATTTTTGCAAATGACAGTGTCTTTAAAGGCTTGTTTCTATGTAGTGCCCTGAGACATCAGTCTTAAAGGCTGACTTCTAAGGAAGTCAGCAAGGTGAAGCGAATGAACAAGGCTGTACTCATGATAGAACTCTAAAATAATCTTACTTTTGCACTCTTGTTTCTAGAGTAGCACCTTGGGGAAGAATACTGTAACAAGAATGCCTTAAATTGTGTCAAAACAACTACAAAAGCCAATTTAGTATTAAGTTTTTTTCAGCTTCCTAAACACAGTATTATGGGCTCTTATGTTTATATTTACAGTTGACTGCAGTAATATGGATGGTTCAAGAGAAGGGGAGGCAGGTTATGCATGTAACTGGTGCCTCAGCAGAGGATGCCATGTAGCAGCAGCTTCAAGCTCAAATGGGTGTTTTTCCAATATTGCCTGATGACTTAGGGCCTGGTATAAGGTATACCTGAGCAATTTCTTCACTAGGGATTCTTTCTAGAGCATAATTATATTTAGTTTAATAATATTAATTCCTAAGTAATAGGCTTGTCAAAGTGTAGTGCAAGCTGTGTGCCATAATGCCATCTTTTACTGGTGCAGCTTTTGAAGGGTTTTTGAAATGGCTTTATTAATAGAAGTCCAGTTTCATCTGTGTTGAAATATGAGTTTCTTTTGTGGATTTCACTGAAAGTGTCTTTAGAAATCCTCTTAAGACAGTTATTTAGCAAATATTTGTCAAACACTGATTATTAGAGTGTTTGAAGCTTTTCCAGACCTTGTTGATATTATCTTGAGCACAAAACCTTGGAGTAAGTGGGTTACACTCTGAGTAACCCAAGTAAAATTATGAAAAGCTATAAATGAGCATGGGTCATATAAAAAGTGCCACAAAGAATAGTGAGCAGCTGTTTCTAAATACATCTTTGATTGTGATTATGTTCTGTGAATGGAAACTTAGGGAGCAAGATGCTCAGTTGAAAATTTGTTCCATTTAGGCTCTCCATGCAGTAGTTCTTTGACAGCTGATAAAGCTGTACTTGGTAGTTGCTTTCTGCTATTGCCTCTGTTTCCTTAAAATGCTTAAATTACTACTAACTCTTTAAAATTTTGAGTCCCATAGTAAGTGGGAAAGTGGAATCACTCCTTTATCAGAGTATGAAGTTATGATTTGGTTTTCATTTTCTAGTCTTTGACTTCCTTGAGCTTTCATGCAGTTCATTTCTAAGCTCTTCTCTTCTCACATAGCTCTCTGTGTGTTTTTTATCTTTGCATTTAATGTAGCTGTCTTGGCATCCTGACATGTTGCCAAGTCTGTGTGGACCTGCAGTTCTGTCAGATATGACTGAAGAAATATTTGCACTGTCACCAATTCTTGTGTATTGCAACTTCATAGGCAACTTCATCTAATCTTGTGTGTGTGAGTGTTCAAATGTGTTTGAGTCAATGAGAGAAGAGGGGGAAGCCCTGAATTTGTGATTTTTATCACAGTCAAAAGAGCTGTGAGTACTTGACAGTCTAGCAAGTTAGGAAGGAGCAGCTTAAATGTTGATTGTGTGGTTGTTCAACTGTCTGCTCTGCAGAAGCTTTTAAGTGTCCACTTCTCTGCAACCTCCTTTGTCTAGCTTTGGAGGGTCTGTGAAAACATGCTTTTTTGAAAATAAAAACCCAGATGTTCTTGGGATGCTGCAAAGTTCCAAGCTAATATGTTTCAGTAATCATTTTATCTAACTGAATTTAGTAAAATTTAATCTGCTGGCTCATTTCTGTTAGCTTTATAAAATGAGCTAGAGCTTTCTCAGCTCTTGAAAGTTTTGATTTATTTTAGAGGCTTGATGCTTGAGTAGAATTCATTGTTAATTGGCTATCTGAATTCTTCCTTGAAAGTAAGGGAAAGAAATAGAGGCATGTTTGATCTTTACTTTTGTCTTGTTGCCTAGAGCTGTCCATGTTCAGTGAAAAAACAAAACAAATGTCTGTAAGAGTGAGTGCTTGTGTTGTATAGCTCCACAGATTGTGGCTTGCTGTGCTAAGTGATTTCGGATGATTATATTAGAAATGGTGCAGGTTTTTTAAGGCATGGAAGCCTGAGTGCTTCAGGGTATAAACCAACCACTAATCACTGTTAGAGGTTTAGAAGAAAACTTCTTTAATGTGAAGGTAATTACCTAATCACTCACCATGAACTTTCTTAGTCTTCTGTTAGCAGCAGTAGTGGCCACTCAAAATTTGTTTTACTGGATCTATCTTAGTCTTGAACTGGAGTGATAAATTTTGTGTCTCAAACCTTGGATCTGCTAAAATCTCCAAGTGGAAAAAATATATAATTCTCAATTGAAATTGCTATTTGTAATAGCCTGCTCCCTTTCCATCTGAATAGTAAAGGAATGTTGACTTTTCTTGAAGTACTTCCTTATTTAAAGAAATTAGAAGTGTTTGAGAGCATCTGTTTTTTAATATTTTATTCATACACATTTTTTTGAAGACAAATCAAAAAAGCTTTCTTTTGAAGAGGAGTACCACAAATATGATTTTTTCATTTTAAAAGTTTTAATATGACTTACATTTGAGCCTTGAGGATGATCAATGTCAGTAATTCAGTGAGGTAGTAAACTGTAGACTCTAAAGGAATAAGTCTCCATAATCCTAAACAGTGCTTTATGCGTCTTTTGGAACAGCGTTTTTTGCTAATGTGGCTTTTTCTTTTCTTCTTCTATAGAGGGCTTTATGTTGATACATAAAGTGGCTTTCCCACCATTTCCCTACCCCTTCAAATGATCTAATAAAATTAGACTTCCAAGCTACTGTTTTGCCAAGTTTACTACAGTTTTTGCTTTGTAAGAGTCAACTGAAATCCTTCTTTATCTTTGGCTCCTTTGCTCCCTGGCCAGTGGCTGTTGCTGTGGAAGTTGGAGGGTGGCCAGCACAGCTTCAAAGTACCAGATGCAGTACAGGATTTGTTCATTTTCTGCTTAGAGCACTGGAAACCCCCATGGGAGATCTGCAGTAGTCTATGGCTATTAGGTATCTTGTGTTAATGGACCTGTAGCAAACAGCCCATTTACCCACAGTATGTTCAAGGTTTTTCTACCCTCTGTCTAAAAACTCATAGTATAAAGATGACAGAGATAACCTTATTGTATACAGAAGATTCAAAGTAAACTTACTTACACTGAGTGTGCAAGCTGAAGCCTTGAATCTATGTCAGAAGTCACCACTCTTTGAATATCTGCAGGATACATATATATATATGTATGCAGTGGTATAGTGCTCTTAACTGATTTATCTTTTCTATTGCTTATCTCACAGTTAAAGAGCCTGGCCAGTATTTACCAACTGGAAAAATTCTTGGTTTTGAGTATGACCCTTGTGTAATCAAGAATGAACACAAAGTCTTAAACAGGAAATTTGGAGTCTGTGATGGCCACCTGCTCACTTGAGTCATCCCTCAGCTCTATGCTAAGATTCCTTAAATAGCAAAACTGATAAAACCTTCCGTAGAAGCAGCTCTACTGTAGTGTTTTCATATTCTTTGTTAGTACAGCCATTTTTAAAATTTATGTCAGTAAAATCTAGGAGCAGATCTGGTTCAATGCAAACCTAGTAACATGGAAGAGAAAGTATCACTCCTTGATTTAGTTCAGCGCATAAGCAGTCCTACAAGTACAAGGGATCAGAGCCGATGAGTTTCATGGCCAGGTCATGAATAATCTGGTTTGTAATTGCTGCCCTCCTAGGAAAAAACATAACTAGTCATCACTGCTTTTTGTTGTGGTGTTCAGTCTTGCTTTAATACCTGACATCTCTCTTTCCTGTACTTAACCCTCTTGTTTCCTCTCATAACTCTTTGTAGAAGGCCACAGTTTCCCCGTTACTGTCACACCTCAGTCCTACATCGTCTTTATTCAATTGAGCTGTGGAGGAGGAAACCTTCCTGAGCTCTTCTCTCTACAGTGTACACACTGTAATACCACCATTTCATCTAACAAATAAGCACTGCTCAGTTACCTTGCTGCCTCCTGCAGACTTGTGTGTGTGTATATATATATATATATATACACACACAAAATTTTTTTCCAGCTTACTCTGTCATTGCCTCCAGAAAGAGTAATAGTCTACAAGCTATTATAAAGTTTTTAGTTGTCTGTGTGCTGATTTAATTGGAAAAGTTGAAAGACAATTCCTCTCCTTTGTTGCTGAGGGTTAGATTTTCCTCGAGCCATAAACATGCATTGGCTCTGGAAATGCATTAATCTTTTGGATTTTGAGAACTGTAGAAGTCTGTCTCAGTTTGTAGTGAGAAACTCCAGTCTATGTGAAAGAAACCAGCTTAGCAGTCTTTCTGCTGGAAGTTCTTGTTAATAGATGAAGACCCAGCAGCCCTACCTTATTTTGGGATTTAGAGAAAGTCCTGTAGGCAGATCTTTTTACGTCTTCACTTGCCCTTATTCAGACCAAATTAAAATATTTTTGGAATCTGTAATGGGGTCATTCACATGGAAGTTTAGGTTTTTTACATAGACATTGGTCTTTATTGCATTGAATTTAAGCAGAATATCCTGTCAATGTGCAGTGAAGTCTTGATGTTGGAAGTGAGAAGGATGCTTCTAAGTCAGTTGCTTATATTGTTTTTGTTATTAATTTGCAGTGGATATGACTTTGGCTATTTAATCAAGATCCTGACAAACTCCAATTTACCCGAGGAAGAGCTGGACTTCTTTGAGATACTGCGATTGTTTTTCCCTGTCATCTATGATGTAAAATATCTCATGAAGAGTTGCAAAAATCTGAAGGTAAGCAATCTGTTAATGGTTTGGAGCAAATTTTGCATTTGGAGACAGGATACGTCATGGTTAAAAATACTTTCTTTTTTTATTGTCTGCTTTTGCTGTGATGGTGCATATTAAGCATTGTTGTCTCAAGCTTTATATATTTAATATTAAAGGCATTGATAGAAGCAGGCAAGAGCGCAAATCAATTTTTATAACTGTTTACCAGTTAAAAATACCATGTTTAAACTGGATACTTTGTTGATAGATTATAAAGCCATATTTGGAATTAATTCTTTATTTCCTTAGCCATAAGAATTGATGGGTCTCATATACTCTTATTTCCTTATTGTGCAGTCCACTAAAGGACTGCAGTCATCTAGGCAGAGGTAATTGCAGGATGATGTGGAAGTGTCTTGGATGAGAAATGAAGAGTATTTCAGATGGCTCCATAAGCAAAGATAAACAACAACGTATGTTTAGGGACAACATGTGATTTCTAGGAAAAAAAATGAACTAGAAATTAATTTCTCATGTCAGGCCAGTGGGGCTACTAATTGGCTTATTCTATCAAGCATAAAATTTGGATACCTTATTGGACTGGTGCACAAGTGGGACCTGAAGCTAAGCGTGTGAAGGGGAAGACAGCAAGTGAAAGAAAGATACTAATGGCACTGTTAACAGCTTTAATTGCTAAAGAGCTGTTAAGACTCTGCACTGCTGCTGTAGTGAGGTGCAACACTCATCTGAGGCAATTGATGATTTCTTGCTTTTATGGAAAGTAATTTAACTCTAGGATTTCTTAAGGAAAACCTGCAGGAAGAGGAGGACACTCACCTTAGTAACATCAAATCCTGTCTAAGGAATGGCTTGCCAGTTCATTGTGCTGAACTACTGATCTGTGTGCTGTATACAGTTTTCTTTCCTTCTGAGATGAACTAGCAGTGTGTCACTTTGAATAGTAGCCTACTTTTGTGGAAAGTAAATTGTGTGAATCCTTTGTTAATCAAATTAATGTTGAAAATGTAGATCACCCTTTCAGTTAGTAAGAAAAGTGTACTTATCTGTATTCATATACAGTTGTTACTGGTACAGTCATCTGGGCAAATGGCTGTGTATTAGGGAACATTTTAGAAACACTTCTCCACAGAGGCCAGGAGTAAAAATTAAATGCTCTTAGACTTCAGGAGTCTTAAATTAGTAGTGGGGAGGAACCTGCCCCAAAAAGTCCTCACTTTCTCACTCCCAGTGAAGCAAAGTAGAGCATCTGGTGCCTATCTGGTGACACACTTTGCAAGAACAGAATGTATATTCCAAATTTAGTGACATAGAAAAGGTGACAAATTGATGTTCCATGTCACCATTCAGAGGTGACATTCCCAGTGGGCTTGGGAAAGAGGGTATTGTAATTTCTGGCATAATTAAGGCATAGTTGTGTGTAACCTGCATTGTTTAGAGACTCTAAGATTTTTTTGGAAGACAAGAAAAGCCTTCACAAGTCTTATTTTGGCAAACCATAAGAACAAGGGTGATTTTTTTTTTCAGAGCTGAATATGTAGGTCAGCTTTCCTGCAGTAACTTTTGATCCACTCACCTATCCTGCAGACTGATAGTGACAGCAGGGGAAGGGAAATGGGCTATCTTACCCCTCCAAATTTGTCAGTGATGAAATTACGGTGGACTTGAACTGTACTGAGAGAAGCTGCCTGGAACAAATCACTAAACATTTAGTGTTGTGACTCTAAAAATGTGTGCTGTCTCCTAATGTGTGTCACTTTTCATCTTTATTAAATTGCAGTGAATTGAACAGCTGTGAATTTGTCTTTTATTGACTTGCCTAAGTTATTTTTTGTATGATAGTCGCTGATCTGCTGTAGGACCCCCACTCTCTGCCCCCACACACCCAAAAAAGATTCTTGGCGTTGGAAAGAGAAATAGGCTTCAGAACTGGAAATCTGATTGATGCTTTTTTTGGGGAATTAAATACTCTGTGAATTTACAGTCTGTTATTATGACTTTACTGGCATGCAGATTGAAGTTGACTTGAGATATTAATGTATTATGGGCTAAACTCTTGCTTACAGTCTAAAAAGCTTTTAATGCAGACAATTCCAAACCTTTTGATAGTAGTGGCAATCCTAAGTAATGTAGATTGGTAGACCTTGTTGAAAACTTGCTTTTAATTTGGGGTTTTGTGCAGAACAATAAGCTCTGTGACTGTGCCATGAAATGAGAGTTCAAAGTAGATTCGCTGTTGACTATGGTTGAGTGATTATGTAAATTATTCTGTGGCATTTTCTTGGAAGGTTGATACTCTGAAAATTTGGGAAGAATTTGTCCTTCTCCAAGAGTGAAGCATACCTATCTGGAGTGTAAAAGTCTTACCTGAAAGAGAATCTCAGTAATTTAATAATTTTCTGTTCTGATTCCATCCAGGACAGGGTAAATTTTTGCAGTAGCAAGGAAGGGGCATGGCTGAGATATGGAGTTTATTCTGTGACACCTCATAAAATTTCCTGGGCATGGGGGAAGAGCTTGCTTCTTGGTCAGGGTAGTGTGGTGGAAGGAGCAATCAGGTATTATCAGGTATTATTGTCAGATATTTCTGTAGGTGAGCAATAATATTTCTTTTCTTGCACACTCTTATCATTAGTATTGTTGCTATTTCTGTTTGTTTTCTTATCTCACTGCTAATTTCCAGTAAATGGTTCATATCTCAACCTGTATTCTTCACTTTTTGTGCCTCCAGTTCTCCTCTCCAGTCTGCCACAGGAGAGGGGGGAGTGAGTGAGTGGCAGTGTAGTTTGGAATGGTTTTAGTGGAAGCACTAAATTGGAGAATACCATTTCTAAACCATGACAGCTTTACTTGGCACCCAATGTGGGGTGTGCAGGGTTGAGATCTCATCAGAGTGGCTTCATTTCATTTAAGCATTTGTCATATTAGATTCAGAGGCAGTGGTCACAATGCTGTTTGGTCTATTTGTGTGAGGGTGTCTATTTGTGTGGTACCTAACCACGTATGTTTCTATATATTTACTGTGTGCCCATCAGGGTGCTCATTTTCAGATCAGGATTGCTTTGTTGATGTATGTTGATTGTATGAACTGGAGTCACGTTTATGACCTGATAACATCGAGGGCAATGAAGATCATTTGGGATATTCAGTATATTCAGTCCTGCTCTCCTACCCTTGCCTTGGGCGCTACCTCTGGGAGTCCATTGCTAATCATTCCTAAACTGTGGGGACAAGGGAGGATTGATTTTCCCTGCTTTTCACTACCTTTTTCTCCTTCAGGCCTATTAGAACAGCTTTTGAGAATTTTGAATTTCCTTTGGGTGTTAAGGAAAACATGCTCTTGCTCCTGTGTCTCAAATCAGGACAGAAATTTCTAGGAAGGTTAACTAGAGATCTGTCTGAGGGAGGATAGTCATGAGTAGCATGGCATGTGAGATAAAATGGGCCATTTTTGGGGAAAATTCCTCCAATGTTTTGAGAGTATCACTACAGGACCTTGATAATGTGACAGAATATTTGCAAGAAGAATGCTGTGGCAACTCCATAAAGAATCAACTTACTGAAGTGTGCTGGGCCCCGGCTACTCTTTACTGGACACTTTACTCTATACTAGACCCTTAAGGCTAGAACCCTTAGGGGAAGAGGAGGAAAGCAGATCAACAGTGCTGTGACCACTCAAACTGCAGCTGAACTGGAAGAATGACTCATGCCAGTAACAGTCATACCTACACAGAAGAAAAAAATCCAGGACCAAATCAGTTTGCATGGTGAGGCATAAAAAGGAAGTAGAGTTCTCACAACAGGAGGAAGAGGCAGGGCCAGAGATAATCACCCAATTTCTATCCCTGGATGAGCCAAGTGAAAAGAGTACAGCTGCAAGTCATGAAAGCACCGGATGAGCTGGCTGCTGTGATGCTGGAATATGGCCCACAATATGAAACCAGATGATAATGAAGCCAAGTAATTGGTGTCCCTATCCTAGTGGGGATTTGGGAAGAGGACAGAAACTCTCAGCCTCTGGCGGCAACTCCTGTCAAGCATGAGAGAAAGGTATTCTCTCCTGAATGATCTAGTGGTATGCCCAAGCAGATGCAGCACCATGGAGAAAGATGTCCAGTACCTGAGAGAACTAGTTGTGCTGAACGTGATCGGTAAGGATTCAAATAACATGAAGTCCCCTGTAGATCCAGATAAGGTCCATACACAATCCATGTGGCAGAAGTTTGTACAGAGCACACCATTGTCATTCACCAACTCATAGGCATTGATGTCAATGAAAGAAGGAGAAAAAACTGTCCTTTGGGTGACAGACTCCAGTAATCTCTTTTCCTCTTTACCAGCCTGCTCCTTGGCTGTGGAAAGACTGTTGGAGACTGCAGACAGATTCAAAAGACTCGAGTGAACTGGATAGATGTCCCATGCCCCACCAGTAAGGACCAGAGTCTCTGCTATTGATATACACAGTCTCTGTGTATCCTTGACATAGATTACCTCAGGACCCAAAATGTTATTGTTGGGCTTTTGAGATAGCTGCTGTGGAGACAGAGGAAGTTAGACAGTTGAATAACTTGCCTCATTTCTCAGAAGACCCTTCTGCTTTGGGACTGCTGAGGGTCAAAGAACAACAGGTAACAATCTCTACCACAGCACTGCACTGACAACAATCCTGCATTGACTGGGTACTCCATGACCTTCATCCATGAGATGATTTGTGAACTGGCGAGCCAGGGAATGGTCAGTAAGACCCACTCACCCTTCAGTAACCCTATATGGCCAATTGACTGGACTATCATGGCCTGAGTGAAGTCACACCACCACTGTGAGCCACTATGCTGGATATGCTAGAACTTCAGTATGGAGTCCAGGGGAGCACAGTGGTACCATCATTGACTGATATTGCTAATGTATTTTTTTCCATTCCTTTGGCAGCAGAGTGCAGGCCACAGTTTGCCTTCACCTGGAGGAGCATCCAGTACACCTGGGTCCAACTGCCCCAGGAGTGGAAACAAAGCCCCATTATTTGCCATGCACCAATCCAGACTGCACTGGAAAAGAGCGAGACTCCTGAAGACTTGCAGTACATTGATGACATCATTATATGGGGAATGTGGCAGAGGAGGTTTTTGAGAAAGGAGAGAAAATCCAGATTGTCCTGAAGGCTAGTTTTGCCATAAAGCAAAGTCAGGTCAAGGGATCTGCCTGGGAAATTCAGTTTTTAGGAGGAAAATGGCAAGATGGATGTCATAATAATTCCAGTTGATGTGATCAACAACATAACAGCTAGATCCCCACCAACCAGCAAGAAATGAATACAGGCTTTCCTAGGTGCTGTTGGGTTTTTGGAGGATGCATATCTCAGATTACAGTCAAATTATAAATCCTCTATGTTGTGAGCCAGGAGAAGAATGATTTAAAGTGGAGATTTAAACAAGCTTTTGAAGAATGATTTGAAGTAGGATTTAAACAAGCTTTTGAACAGTTTAAATGGGTGATTGTTCATCTGGTGGCTAGTTCATCCAGTAGCCAGTCTGGTGTTTTGCACCAGACAAGGTGTGTAGTATGTGCTCTACACTGCAGCTGGGGAGAATGGCCTTCCTGGAGCCTCTGCCAGAAGGCACCTGGAGAGGCTTGAGGCTGACCTCTGGGTTCTGGAGTTGGGGGTACAAAGGATCTGAGGCCTGCTATGCTCCAGTTGAAGAACAGATCCTGGCATTTTTGGAGAGGTTTGAGCTGACTCAGAAGTGATTAGCACCAAAGCAGAGCTCCTTTTGGCACCACAACTACCATTGCTGGTCTGGATGTTTGAAGGGCATGTCCATTCCACAATCGTGCCTGATGTCATATGGAGTAAGTGGACTGTGCTGATTTCAAAAATAGCCTCATGGACACCTGGGCCAGAGAGCATGCTATGAAGTGGGTGTATCATATTCCACCAGCCTCTGGGAAAATTAGATGGTACAATGGACTGTTAAAAAACATTGAAAGCAGTGGGTGGTGGAACTTTCTGATGGTCGACTCTACATTTAGCAGAGGCCGCCTGCTTAGTTAACACCTGAGGGTCCACCACTGAGCTGGCCTTGCCCAGTCAAAACCTCCACATACCATAGAAGGGGATAAATCCCTGTTCTTATATCCTTATATGAGCAACATGTTAGGAAGGACAGTTTGGATTAGTCCTGCCTCAAGCAAAGGCAAACCCATCTGTGAGGTTTGCCTTCAGGACCTGGTTACACATTCCCCACAGGGGGATGGGGAAACATGATGATGTGTACTTCAAGGGGATTTGATTTTTGGGTAAGAACGCTTTGTAATGTTGAATTGTATAATACTTGTTACTGAATTCCATTGTATGCCATAATTACTGTGGCAAATGAATATGGAGTGGTCCACATATAGCACTCATGAGCTCCTGATGCAGCATGCAACGAGCTGACAGCACACCAGTGTTCCTGCCCTGGAAGGCATCTAGGATAAATAAAACCATAGTAATGAACTAAATTAACAGATATCTCAGAGAGAAGGCCATTGACTATAGAAATTATACCTGTACTTGTGTGTGAGAATATATGTATATAGGTGGAAGATATAAGATTTGGACATGACATAGTACAGGATAAGAAATGGATAATGTCCTGGCTCCAGCCAGGACGGGGTGAATTTTTGCAGTAGCCAGGATGGGGCAGGCTAGGACATGGTGGTTATTCTGTGACACCTCACATCACTTTTTGGGCATGGGGGAAGGGCTCACTTCTGGGTCAGGGTAGTGTGGTGGAGGGAGAAATCAGGTATTATTGTCAGGTGTTTATCTGCTGCTCACAACAGACTAAAACTAGCAATAGCTGTACCAGCTTTTCTTATTAGTTTGTAGATGTTATCAGGAATGTTGGTATTGAAGCTTCCATAATTTTAAACAAAAACCTGAACGCAAATATGTTGCCATAAGACTCACAGGAATTTTCACAATGTTTGATCTGATTTTCAGTTTGGACTCCTTTATAACTCCATGAGTTTTGACTGCTATGCTTTTGCCTCTTACTGCTTCACTTCCTGTACTTAAAATGGGTTAAGAGTGCATGGGAAGGTGAACTCTAGGCATTCTTTATTTAAATGCATTGCCTCTGTGCAATATTTTTCCCTTTCAATGCTTATGGCAGCACTAAAGATTGTTTTGGTTTTTTTAATCTTTCTATATCATTAAGAATGTGCATGTGCTTTAGTCTTGCCAGTAGCTTTATAGCTTAATTAATTGAAAAAAGAGTCTTTGTACAATCACGTGCTCACAGCAGTAAAAGATCGCTGTTACAGTATTACATGCCTGTCCTTCAGCTGATAGTGTTATCTATCTAAAACCAAACCAAATTTTGACAGCTTTGCTCTCACATGTAGAAGGTATTACTGTTTTGGAGAGGACACTAAAATTGTGTTTATTTAGTAACTTTGCAGTTAAGGGGATAATTTTTCACATAAGATTATTGAGAAGAAAATTTCCTTCAAAACTGGAGAAGTTTTACCTTCTAGAGAAGATAGATTTGCAGCTTTGGTGTGTTCTCTACAGCCTTGTAGTCTGTCATTTTAAAGCAGTGTATCAACAGTCATTTTGAAGGAATTCTTAAGTAATGACATTTAATGGAACATAAGGAGTTTTGTTGGTTGCACATATTGCTTTATTTAGTCAATACTGACAGAGAATATTAATACTATTTGATATGGAAAGTTTGATTCTCCCGGTATGCATTTATCAGGTATAATGACTCAGCTACAGTGTGTAGGTATTAAAATATGCCTGAGGTTGTATGGCCTGTGTAACAGATTGTCCCAAATGCAGCTGTTCTAATTTAACTTTTTTCAGCATTTAACAAAAACATTTTGTTTTTCAGGGTGGATTACAAGAAGTGGCTGAGCAGTTAGAGCTGGAAAGGATAGGACCACAGCATCAGGCAGGATCCGATTCTTTACTCACAGGAATGGCCTTTTTCAAAATGAGAGAAGTAGGTGGACATGTTGTTTTTATTTCCATGATAGTCATGTGCTGTGATAGTTACATGGAATTGCTGATTCTGATAAGTCTGTGGTATTTTAAGGAGGTCTCTGAAGGGCTTCAGGAATCAATACTTTCTTGACAAAAATGAGACTACCTGTGTTTTTCCCTGAGTAAGTGTGAACCAGCCTTACTGATTCCTTGCTTTGCTGCTGTCAGTGAGTATTTCTTCCCAATTCCAGCCTAGGCCTGACTTTCGGATTTTTTATGAAGTCTAATTTTGGGGTGTTTTTTCCACACCTGTTTTGTAGGATGCCTTTTTTTAGGTGGCTGCTGCAGTGATTTATGAAGTCTGCTGAAGCCAGACTCCTTTCTGGGTGACTGTTCTCAAGGCATTTTTTTTTTTTTTTTTTTTTAGCATTTTTCCTCAGTGTTATATGCAGCTGTTGTGTACTGCTGCTTGTGGCAGGCTGAGAGGTGGGGAAGAAGTGTTGATGAACCACTTCTAGCTAAACTTTCAGGCTAGAGGTGTATTAGCTAATGACTTCTAGGCTGCTTTGGAGAATTTCCAAGCATTTTATTTTCCTTGAGTGAAGCTCAGTCTAACTAAGGTTCTAAAGGTCAGTTAATTCAAGGTTTACAGCAAGGACAGTCAGGTCTTACAAGCTTCACATTTCCTTGCTATTTGTCTGCATACAACAGGAAATACAGCAGGAAAATATTAGGATATTTTGCATTAGCAGAACAATCAAATGTCAAACAGGCCTCTTCTGGAAAACAGTTGCACTGAACAAATGCCAGTGCATCAGAATATGGCATTCTTCCAGCAATTCAATGTCATTTACTATGTCAAAACAGATGGCAATATCAAACCTCATCATTTCATCATGTTAAGTACTATATGCTGAAGTCTACTTTCTGGAATCCAGGCTTTTGTATGAAGGAGAACATGACCACGAGATTGTGACAAACACTAGTGACACAGCAAGTGAATAATAAAGAATGATGGTTTAGCTGGTTTGCCTATCCTAGCACTCTGTTCTGCCTCTGCTGGAACTGTTGCAGTTGTCAAGCAGGTCATGGGCTACAGATGTAATGAAAAGGATTATGTTTGGTAATACATAAACCATATTATCTGGTATGATCCAAGCCTTGCTACCTGCAGTCTGCCCAGTATTGTTAAACTTCCACTCTTGAATTTGAAACAAAATCCAGAGCAAAAAAAGGGAAGCATATGATAATCATGCTTAATATACAGCCTTTCAAGTTAGTTTTCTAGAGTAAAGATTCAAACCCATGATAGTTTCTGTAATGAAATACAGTTTGTGTTAGGTGGAAAACTAGCTAGTTTTATTTACTAAAAGCTTTTGCCACAACTAGAAGTCTCTAAAGATTTTTTTAGTGCAACACACTTACTTAAGCCAACAGACATGGACTGATAATGAATTTTTTCCCCCAGTACTTACAAATACTCTTTGCAAATACAACATTTCTAAATGAGAATAAAGTAGTAAGCAGAGTGAAGTACATTTAATGTAGATTTTTAAAGCTTTTCAGCATAGTTCAGTGTTTTAAAATGTATTTCTCTGTACAAAGGCTTCACTTTACAGTGCTTTTTAAGGCACAGAATTTTGTTACCAATTGCTGTGAAGCAGATGCAACTTGCTTGCTGGGTCTTGGAATGCCAGCCGAAAAAGTTACTGATCCTTTTATTTCCATCAGGAATACTTACTTAAATAATGATACTACAAGAGTAGAGTTGTTATTTTGGGCTTTTTCTACCTGCTTTATTTCATAAGGAACTGCTGTGGTCTGTAAAACTTTTAATTAAAGGTTCTGATTCCTATAGGACAGAACTTCCCATTCTGACTGTGCTGCTAAAAGCAAAGCTTGAAGGGAGAAGTTTTGAGCTGTGTGGTATATACAGGCCTCCATGTTTAGATTGTGTATTGTATCCATTCTCTTCCTGTATATTTCTGCCTGTCTTAGATTTCTGATATTGATGATGACTCAGAATGTGAACCATTCTGGGGTGTCCAGGATTGCTATGAAGGTTTTAGGGTGAAAAATGTTTGTGTATATGTGTCTTCTTATTTTTTCAAGATAATTTGTGATTTTGTGTTTGAAAATCCAAGTCTGAAAGGCAGAGTACCAGAATATCATGGGCTTTATTTTGTCTTACACTGAAAGGTGCCATTTCCAATTTAGACTTGTAATGTGTAAATTGCAGTCTTCGTACCAAATTTTGCTGTTCCTTATTAAATGAGAGCTCTGAGAGGAGCTGAAAATGCATCTGTCTGCATTTATCTAAATTTTATGATGGGTTTTGTGCCCATCCTCCCCACCCCCAAACCCACATAATATAAATCAGGACATCTCTATTACAAGACAACAGAATATGGTGAAAACTTCAGATTGAGGAGAGGTAAGGGAACAGGCATTGATGATGGATGCTAAGCATGTTTGTTGTAAGAAGCAGAAATGAGATGGAAAAGTATCTTTGTTGCTCTTGCAGATATCTGAGTGATGACTAGTAATACAAAATTGTGAAAACATTGCATTTGGCCATTGAATTGGGAGAGGCGCACAGGAAGACTGATTGTATTTCTGACAGATTTAAATAATTGTGTCATATAGCACATTGTGATAATGTGTTGAGATTGTCTTATTATACTAATTATATCATCTTTTGCACCTTGAGATTTGATATCTTATTTAAAAATAAAGTAATTTTAAAGCCTTTCTACAGTTCTAATGAAACTGAACCTTTTCTTTTGCAATAATTCATGTCTCTCTCTTTTAACTTTTTAGATGTTCTTTGAAGATCACATTGATGATGCCAAATATTGTGGCCACTTATATGGTCTTGGTTCAGGGTCATCTTATGTACAAAATGGCACAGGAAACGCTTATGAAGAAGAAGCCAACAAACAGTCATGACATGAAATGAAAGGCCGTCTTTTTGACCTCCACATGCTTGTATATAGGTTTTATCTCTGGTTGAACCCCTTGGACAATTAAGGCTTTTTTCCCCCCTTTCTCAGCACAGTTTCTTTTCTGCCTTTCTATGTACTAAACTTGACTGTTCCTATCACAGATTTTGATCTTAATATTGATACGTAAAATTTTCTGGGTTACATTTTGGCCTCTTAACAAGCCCATTTGTAAAGAAGCTTGTATAGGATCAGTGTGGCAGAGAGAAGGGGAAAGTTGAATGATAATGAATATTCGGTAAACTTGCCTACATTGTTCTTCCAGTTTTTTGTCTTTCCCTTCCCTTCTCTAAATTAATTGGCTCTGATTATAACTAACTTCCCCCTTCATGTCTGTTCTTTCCAGTATGCAGGCGTTTTAGCTATTCAAGATTGTGGACCATCAAATTTGCACTTTAGAGAGCGACTCTGACTCAGATCCTCTGTTTTATTTGAAGTTTGTTTTGGTTTTTTCTTTTGCCCTCAGCTAGAAAACAATCACTTGCCAAGTTCAGCAGCTTCAAGCTGCATTTCCTTGGTATCTCAACCCACACAACGGGACTATTTGCTGCATAATCTGTTTGTTCAAGCAAAACAAACTACTGAAATCATAGTAATTGCTCTTACTTTACTAGTGTTTGGTCATCTTCCAACACATCCTGCACATGTCAACTGCTGGTTGGCCTGCTGCTATAAAACCGCTCTGTGATGGGGGAAAGAGGCTTGAAAAAACAGCTTTACACCCTTCAGGAAAATAACAGCTATGAATTTAGCCTTTTTGCCATTAAGCTGAGAGTTGAAGGATAATGGAAAAGTAGGAGTCTTGTAATGGCACATTTACCTTGATTAACTTTGTGGCTTTTATCTTAGTAATGTACACCTCAGATATTTTTTATGAAGTCATATTTATTATGTACTTGATTTCATGATTTTTGTAAGTCAGTTTAGTTGAAGAGAAACCCCAAAGATCTGAAAAAATACTATTTAATTGAATTATTGAATTAGAAAGACAATTAAATCATGCTTTTTTGTAGTTGTTACAAAGACAGATGTTACAGATATTTGTTGTAATACAACAAAATATAAATAACTTCCAGCTAATAAAGTTACCTGAGGAGTGTAATGCTAGTTTATTTTTGAGTATATCTTACAATATATTTTAGATATATTGTTTTCAAGGACCCTGAAGTATCTTCTGAACTCTGCATAGCATGTACACAGAGCAGTTGTGCAGGAAGGATTTCTGGTACTGAATAGCTAAATACTAGCCTGGAATGATGGAATGCGTGACATTGTGTGTCTGTGCGTGTGCACGCGTACGTGTGTTTGACACGGAAATCAATGGCAGAAAAATCTCCAAATGTTCACCAATTACTCTGTTGTATCTTGTACTTAAAAGCAAAAAATCAAATACCTTTTTCTCATTGAATTATGATGATGTAACTGGGCGGTCCTTTTTAAACAAGTAATTTGCATAACAGAGGGTATTTGTTTTTAAAGCTTTTGTAAATAAAGGCCTAAGAAATGTTTTCTTACATAACAACAGACTGGTGGTTTTGTTGCAAAATTTTTCCTGGAATGTGATTATTTAGTCAGTTCAGCTCTGTTTTGTTAGGCATGATAGTTCTTTTCTACATGCTGATTTAGGGGCATCTAACTCGCTGCTCCCTGACTGATTTCACATTGAGAGCAGAATTATGTTCATGGGTTTCCAGTCATTTAATTCTTACTGTCCTGAGTTGGAAGAGGGGTGATTGCAATTTACTTCGAAGGCATCCTAATCCCATTAGTACTTTTATACCATTATGCATTAGATGATGGTGACTTCAGTTGTCTTTGGCTTTAAGATAGTGATGGTGAAAGCAGGATGAATTGTTACTGTGGCCTCCAGGGAAAGTTTGCGTAGACATGGAATGAAGAACTCCTGAAGTTTGATGCATTTGCTTTAAAGTAGCAGCTTTGCCTAAAGCATATGGATACAGCTATCTGGTTAACTTGAGCAGAATGACTCTTTGAAGGACTTTAATGGGTTTTTGTTTTGAAGTAGGTTTTTAATCGAGGATCAAAGGAAGGTTTTAGAGCCTTCTGAATATGTGCCTACAGTGAAAGTTCTAGTGCCGATGGGGATGTGCTTTTGAAGTGACTGCTGAGCATTCCATATGCTATGCTGTGCTGTGCTGTGCTTTGCTTCCCATCATAGAATCATAGAATGGTTTGGGTTGAAAGGAACCTTAAAGATAATCTACTTCCACCCCCCTTATTCTGGAGAGGGACAGACCGACCAGTATTTCACTTCAAGGAATTCTACTCTTGAGTTTTCTGCCAGTAACAAAAGCATTTTCAAAAGCCACTGGTCAGCATGAAACAGATTATGCTTTATTCTTGGTCTGATCACTGTGATCTGTCTGTTGAGAGTTGATTGCAGCTGGGGAGACATCTGTGCATCATTCATTTCCTTGGAAAAATTAGATTTAGTTTCCATTAAGGAGTGATTTAAATTGTGAATTGTAGAGATTATGAAAAAAGTAATTTCTTTTGTGCAGGACCATTATGTGTAAACTTCAGAGCCTCAAATGTGTTTCCAAAGTGGCCAGCTTTAATTGCTTTTGCAAAAATTAATGTGCAGGCACAGTTCCAGCTGTCTAGACATGCACCTTTTTGTTCAGAGAGCAGAATTCTCTTTCTAGGCCTCTGCTTTTCCCAATCCATTTAAAATACACTGTTGTTGAGTAGGTTTGTCAGAAGAAATGCAGTATCAAGACCTGTTATATTTGATCTTTCTATTTTTAATCCACTTGTATTTTTGGCTTCTCAAGTCAGATGAGTGTTCCAGGAACCTTATGTTCTCTGTCACTATTTTTTAATATATATAATTTTTATTTTAAGCATTTGGTTCCTTTCCTCATTGAAACTAGGCAAGAAGCATCCTTGAGATGGAGGAAAATAGGTCTAGAACACATTCAGAGTATTTAAGGCTTTTTCCCCCATGAACTTGTTGATGACCTATCAACTCTGACATCAATACATTTCTCTTACCTTATCTGATTGGTTACTCCACGCTCAAGAATGGTCCATTCCCTTACTCTGAAAATCCAAGAAAAGTAGCAGGAAGCCTGCATTCAGGAACAAGGTGCTTCTGATTCAAGTCGAAACACACAAAGGTGGAAGCAGGACATGTGACATTGTCTTAAGTGTGGATGAAGGGGCTGGTTTAGGAAAAGCAAAGTCTATCTGAAGTTGATTCTGGTGAGGGACAAGAAAAGCTTGTACAGGGACAGCAGGAGCAGGAGATGGGGGTTAAGTAAGTTAGTCTCCTGCTAAACGGGGGCAGGAGACTAACTTAAAAAGGACACGTAAAAGGCCAAGCTACTCAATGTCTTCTTTGCTTTGGCTTTTACTCTTAGGACCTGCCTTTAGGCATCCCAGGTCTCTGAGATGCCTAGCAAAGTCTGGAATAAGGAAGACTTATCCTTGATGGAGGAAGATCATTAGGAATGTAAAAACAAACTGGACATAAAGTTCTGTTTTAAACTCCCAATTGGTTTTTCAACCTTGAATTAACTAATAACTCACTTAAACCACTGTGCAATGAAAGAAAACACTTCTATACCAAAGCCATTTTTAGAACTTCCCTGGAAGCTTAATATTCTCATGCCAATGGATTTAGGGTGGTGTGGGTTTATTGCAGTTTATTAACCTGTAAAATAATCAAGTGGAATTTTCAACAAAACAGACTTCTCAAGATTTTTATATTACACCATGTCAGCGATGGCAAAGAAAGCCAAAAGCCTCCAGCAGAATTGTGGGTATTTGTCTAACTACTTAAAATTGAGTTTGAACAAAATCTCACAAAGAAAAAAATCCCAATTTTTACACAGTAAAATCAGTTACCTCTGTGTACTTTTCTATTCATACCATGAAGTTATTCTCCTGGTATATCTGATGTTTAGTGCACCTAATTAGTTCATGGGAGATTGTTTTATTTCCCTCTTCCATGAGGGTGCTTACTTGGTGTTCCCTCTTGCACTACCCTCACACAGGTACTGAAATGAAGATGATTCTCCTGCATCATTTTAGCAGTCTTGGGTTGGGAATAAATCAGCCTATTCATGCCAACTGTGAAGAGACTGGTGTTGTACTTCTTCTGCCAGCACAGATGAGATACTATTTCCTGCCTCTGTTGCAGTAGAATTGTCTTGCCCAAGAGTGCTCTTTCCCATGCTCCTAAGACACTTGCCTCAGTTAACTGTGTTGGATAATGTGAGGGAGAACTGGAGAAAGGGGAAGGGAAGCCTTTTCCCTTCTCCATGTATCAGGTAGAAGTTGGCAGCAGATGAACTTTTTAAGCTGCATTACAGAAAATGTGCTTTATTTTTTGTAGGACAGTGAAGCAGAGCTGGGGTTGTATTTCCTTTCTTTACTTCTCATCATGTAACAGCTGGGCAAGCTCTCCCTTCATTCTTGTTCCTCTGCATGCTCTGGGGAATAGCTGTAGTATCAGTGATAGTGTTTTATATGAAGCTGTTGATTTTTGCTATTATATCTATTTGAAATACCAGCCAAGTTACATCCCTTGATGTGATGGAGAAAATAACTGGAAACAAGTTACTGTTGTTCAGGCTCTAACAGTATGTGTGTTGTCTATTTTTGCCTTTATTACAGGAACCCTTTCTTAAGTAAACTAAGAATTGTTCTATTTTCAGCTTAAAAAAAAAAAAAAAGGAAAGTGACTTCATAAACTGATGACTGTCAGGCAGTGTTGGGTGTGTTCCAGTTATGCCAATCAGTTAAACTGTGAGCATGCAGAGGGGGAGAAAGGGGAGAAGGCTCACAGCACACTCTTCCAACTGCTGCAGTCAAGCTATTGGGACCATCTGCTTGAGATTACACTGATCTAGGATGAAGGATGTGATCAATGCCTCAAATACTGGATTTCAGGATGGCTGAGTTACTGTATTTCAGTGATGAGTGATAACTTGGAGAAATGAAGGAATTACCTATTAGAATCAACTTTGGGAGGGAGAAAAATAAAGATAATGTAAGTGGTGATTGTACATTTCACATGAAACTCTTCTAATCTGGACTTCTAGGGAAGGGAAGGAGAAGACAAAGATGATAAAAAAATTAAAAGAAGGAACAATTGAAAAACTGCTGAGGGAACACAGCAAGGCTTTCCTTAGGTTATGTCAGATGTCACCTGCTGAAAGTTTAATCCCATAAGGCTGCTGCTTTTCCTGTCTTACTGCAAGGTCACTGACAAGCAGGTGATGGATGGAAGTGAAGTAGCAATAATGACATCCCACCACCCCCACTGCATAGCAGCACATACTTTTTTTAAATCTTGTTTTGGATGAGAATGTTTGTGTATGGTTCAATACCAATATTTTTGGAAGGGTTTTAAAAACAGGATGAGCATGGACCATATACTGCAGGTTATGTCTGAAGTAGAAGAAATAAAAGCTGCTTTCACCTTTACGTAACTGTTCCTGCAGTTTCAGAAGTCCCTAAGCCAAGTCTCACTCCTCTCTGCACAGGAGGTGGATCCAGCACTTTCCTAAGGAAGACTTAGGAAAGGGGAAAGTCAGACAGCTCTAAAGAATCTGGCCTGGCAGGGTGCAGAGAACCTTCATGAAGCAAAGCTGCTGTGGGTGACAGTCCTGGTTAGAAGCTTTCTTGTACATTCTCACTTCTATGGTATAGGGGGCTTAAGACAAACCACCCCCACCCCCTTTTTTGGGGGGGGGGGGGGGGACGACAAAATTTCACATTTTTGACCATCAACGGTATTCAAAGGAGTACTCAAAGCTCTGTCTGCTCTGCCAGCATAAAGGCATGGAGTGTTTCACCCATGAAAGATAACAGAAGAACTAGTTCCTTTTCAACCTCTTTCAGTGTCAGTGCATTGTGAGGTAAACCTTGGAGAAGGGAAATACACCTAACAATGCCCAAAACTCTTGATGAAGGGGTGAGGGGGGACATTCATAGCAACTGGGTTGTTAGTGAAGCCCTAGTAGAAATGATCTGTTCAGATACACCATCACTAAAACTGCTGGTAGTGTGTCAATGACTGCTACGTACATGGCATGCTGAACATGAAGCATTTATTTATGTGAGCAATACATTAACAAGTGGTAAAGTTATACACTAAATTTATGTAGAAATATATTTCCCCCCACCCCTCCACACACCAGTCAACTGAACCAGGGGAAGAACTCTCAGTCCAAATAATGAAAACTGGTCCAGCACTCCACACACTGAGACAAACTTGTTTCCTTTCTGTAGTGTCCCTCACAAGAGATACTCAAGAACCATCTGTATTTCATACTGTGCAATATGCTCTAGGATGATCCTGCTTGAGCAGGGACCAGATAACCCCAGTGGTGTTCCCTTCCAACCTCTGTGAGTTTGTGTTTCATTACCTGCCCAGCCACAGTCTACTAAAGAACTTTCAGTCTGTAACCTAAACTGGACAGTGTTTTTCTTCTCCATTTAAAGAACTAAAGTGCGTAACAGCAGCTGTATCTTAACTGCTCACAAAGATTGTGTTCCATTTTCATAACAAAAATAGTTCTCTGTGAAGACTTTGAGTACTCCATCACCAGTAGAGTATGTGTGGACTACTTCAGGTGCAGACGTTTTGGATTTGTTCTAACCTACAAATAAAAGAATTTTTTTACACATGTAGGGAGCTATGGTTCATATGACTGTTTACATATATACAAAATAAATTTAATTCTGTTGTCATTGGGACTTGGGCCCATCTGAGGAGTCTGCAGAACTCATCCAGTTTCCACTAGAGTTTGAAATGCAGTCATACCTCTAGACAAATATCAGGGATATTATTTTCTTTTTAGCAAAAAAGTAGATTAGTAACTGTACAGTAGGTAAAAAGCACTCCTTAAAAAAAATACAGAAATTACACAAAAGGCTGTAGTAAAGTGCCTAGCAAGAATATAAAGGACAGGAGAATCAGTGTAGGCAGACGAACAACATTGCATCCTTGCTACCCTGACTTCTTCACAAATTCTCCTGCATGCATTGTAACACTGACAATGGTCAGTATGTCAAAAAGAGAATTTTTACTTATTATAGAAAGTATTAGAGTTTAAAGCCAAGAGTACAGTCACATCATCAGAAATTATACTTTGGAGCATGATCAGCTCAATTTTGTCCATACTCTACACAGTGAGGACTGCCAGGAACCCTCAAAGCCTGCTGACAGTGCTCTGCATGGAGATACAGCTCATGCCCATCCAGAGAGCAGATGTAGCTACAGCCCTCTGGCTTAGATCTACTCAGTGTTTACTTCTGAGCTACCATCCTTTCTTTCTCCTCCCTTCATCAGTGTCTGTTTCCCATGCCTCCACCAGTTTTCTCTGAGGGGGACAGCCTCTGACTGCAACAAAACTGCAGATTATTTAGGGCTATTGTGCTTTCTGAGTATGACTTCTGAGACGTGGAGAAGCCAGGCATTTCTTGATCCCTTATCCCTGTCCTTTCTCTACAATGATCCTCAGCCTTACTGAGAGATCTCAGAGCCCTGGACACAGAGAGACTGACATCTGTATTACAGAGATCCATTTCCATGATGTGTTTTGCTGGGGAAGAAATCTTTTTATGTTTTTATGTATGTCTTTACATAAAAATATGGCGCAAGATACACTGAAGCTGAATTTCAACTTTCTACTTAGTATTTTTAAATGCATGCCCCATGAAAATCCACCCTGTGTTCACCTAACTGCATAAAAAACAAGACTCTACAAGATTGAGAACCTGAAGTGTTAAAAAATATATTTTCCCTCTCCCCCTTATCCCTTGACAAGTTTGCCTTTAAACAAACATGAATATGAGGTAAGCTGACAGAACAACACTGAATAAAGAGCTGCAAAAAATCTTTTGGTTACTAGATCTCTGCAGACATCATGTAAACTGTATGCTACCTTCATGCTAGTTTAAAAAAGGTGTTCTACATCAAGGGATCCACACTCTGGCACTTCTGGCAATAAACAGATGTTTTCAGGCTGGTAAAATTTTTAGATTTAAAAAGAAAAAGTAAAATAAATACATTTTCCCTCACTAGAGAAAAAAAAAAAGCCACATTTTGCTACACCAGCTATCACTTAAGTTGCAAACCCTAGAAAGACAAATTTTGAAGTTACCTGCTGGTAGAAGAGTTAATGATAGTATCTTTTGCTTTCAGAATTATATCACTTAGTCCTGCTGCCAGTTCCATAAACAAATGACTAGCATCTTTATACTGTGAACCAATCTACTAAGTAACTCGGGTTTGATAATAGAAGCACTTTCCTCTTTCAACTGAACTCAGCATAGTCAGAGATTTTCACCTTTCTTTTTAGAGTCCTCTTTTTATCTAGCCCCCTAGAAAGCATAACTAAGTTCCTCCTAAAGTTGTTTTCAGAACAGAAATTTGCATTTAAATGTAAACACTGATACCATAAATATAGTGTATACAAAAGGCACAAGACAATTAGATTTGTGTTGCTAAAACTTCCTTGACTTTGAAAGCCAAAAATGCCTCTTTTATTCTGGTCAGTAAACTCTGATCCTAAGAAAGCTGCTAGCTCCTAACTTAATTGAATGGGATTTCCTATGTGCAGCAGCTTGGCTTTTTGGTTTTGTAATCAAAAGTCCATTGTCCTGTAAATGCAAATATCACAAGTTATAACAGTCTCCTTGACTGTACATGGTACTCAATAAGTTATTCAGTAAAAAAGGCAGTGTCTTGAAGAAAAAGTGAAGAAAGAAATCTGAGACAAATACTGATTAATAGGAAATTAGGAGCTTGAAAGACAATGGCCCTCGGTAACTAACAGGTCGGTAAAATACCTTTTGGATCTAAGTTTAGGGCCAACATTTGCTTCCCAAAGGGGTAAGAGCTCTAAATGGGACAATAAAATCCCATTTCATAGGACTATTCTGTGACACTTCCATCGAAATCCCCAGCTGGCCAATTTCATTTACATATTACCCATCTGAACACAGGCTTTTTATCGCATCACCGAGGAGTGGCCCACTCTGGCATTCAATTAACCAAAGGACTCTTTTCCTTCTCAACAACTTCTCAAATTATTGGTAGTGCAGATCTGAAGAAAAACAGAGTTTTTACAATAATGTTTTCCAAAAAATGTTTTCCAAAAATAGTCAAGACACTTAGGTCTTATCTTCAAAAATTGCTTATCAAGGGCTCAAAAGAAAATACAGTCCACCAAGCAATTAAACTATTCCTAATCAACACTGGCTGTTCTCCCCTCACAAAGCCAGTAGTGCAAAAAATTGATTTTAAAATCAACTACTTACAACAATTTGAATTAAAAGATAGATTTTCAAAACCAAGCCAAGAACACGAACTGATAGTAAGGGGGTCACATTTTTCTTGTGCTGAATATCAAAGTAAAACCAGCCATTGAATTTTTACAATTGTAAACGCAGACTCTTCTTTTTATCCACTTTCTAGTACTCAGTCATCCTTCACCATTCAAACCCAGTAATTTTAAGTTGAGACATCCTTTATATGGTTCAGAAGTAGTGTGTTTAGTTTCGTGTTTCAAGCAGTGACATGGAGACAGCTAATCATCTGTCAGTTTGTTTTCTGAGCACATCCATAGAGGAGCAGACAGGAGCAGCTGGCCAACAGGGCTGATATTTGGAAGAATGCATCTTCCTTCCAACAACAGCTTGTTCTTAAACTGGAACAGAATATTAATCACAAAACACATTATTAGAATCAAAGAATACTTAAAAATTATTGTAACAAGTCTCATGAACTTGAAGGGAAAAGTGACTAACAGCAGAGTAAAAATCCAACCCAGAAGAGGAACCCAGTAAGACTGTTCATAGATATGCTATTAATCCACTTCAGAATGACAGTGATAAGTACTGACTACACAGCAAGCAGGCCACCAGCTTATAAAATGGCAAGAGCTATTTTTACAGTCCTTTCAGATACCAACATAATTAAAAAACAATTCTCTATTACATTAGTGTAAACTACATCTGGCACTTTTGGTAATTAGTCCTCTGCTGAAATATGAAGGATTATAGGATATAGGATATTGAAGAGATCCTTTGGTGGGACAGAAATTCTAATTCTAATACATTGGCAGGGGCTGCAGGCTGTATTTTTTATATCTAAGATGAAATTGCTTGTTTTTGTTGTAGTGAATTCAGCAGCTCCATTAGAAGTATTCTATTCAATTCCTAAGAAGAAATATAACTCATATATTGACAATAATGTAATGAAGTTAAATGCAAAGTAGCTAAAAGAAGTTTTTATATAAGGGTTCTTATTCCAGCAACTGTTTGTCACACATATGTAGACAGTAATCTATCTTTTTTGTTACTTCTCCAGAAACTTTTAACTGCCACACAGAAATATCTGAGCTAAGGGTACATCCAATCTGGTGCTTATGCTCATGCCAGAGAATTGCCAGGCCTTAGTACCCTTCTGAAAGTGCATGAATCCAAGTGAGGCAAAACCAACTTCCAGGAGCCCCTTAATGTGACTTTAGACTTACTCTTTGGAACATAACCTCCTCTGAAAGTAGTCTCTCTTTAAAAAGCCACATTTCAAAACAGATGCTTCCAGAAAGAAAAAACAACCCCAAACAAAGCCCCCAAACCCCACAGAATGAAATAATCAGACTGCAAACACAACTCTTTCTCAGACTGGATTAAAAGAAGAAAAGAATTTAACAAGAGCATAAGATGTTTATCAAGCTAAACTGATGGGAAAACCCACCCACTTTTAATATCTTTAGAACAGTCACAGACCACGTTTGATATTCAGAGTAATCTGACTGACAAAGTTCCAACAAAATGTACACACACTCTTCAATGAAATATTAAAGTTAAAAACTATTACTTAAGTAAATAAAGTGTTAGGACTTCAGAAAGTAGAACTCCAACCTGATAAAACTATTTGCAATTAATGGTATTTCTGTAACAATCCAATAACCTGTTTCTTTGAAGTCTGTCTCCAGTATTTTACTCTTAATTAGGGATGATACGTAAGACATTACACTAGCTGAAGGTAAGTAATTCAGTCTTTTCCAGAAGCTGTTGTTTTGCTGAAAGAACTGATGGATTAAACAGTGCAGAAATGTAATATTTTACATTTTGAACGAAGGGTTTGAATGAGGAGTTTATATTCTATTAAAATACCATACACAGAGCAGTGAAAATTGCAGACACCGTCTGAGTTTCCTGTGCTCAGCTCTTTAACTCTGTTCATCTGACACCCACATTTTCAACACCTCTAACACTTCACATCATCATCAAGTTTGCAGATGTACCTATATCTGGAACTGTGTCTTCATCACTGAACACAAAACCAGAATGTAAGGGCCAAGAGGTTTTTAAATTTCTCTTGTGAACCAAACTGAACTTTAGGGGACTTTTTGGTACAAGGGCCCATCTGCTGGTATCTGCACACCTACTAATTTTATAATCTGCCTTGACAGTGCAATACCATTCCCAATGGGTCTAGAAACAATCACTGCAGTTCCCTGATGACTTTTCATGCCTTTCATTTCTTCCATGAGGGATCAAGAGCAACCTCACAGCCATGACAGCACGTCCAAGAATCGTGTCACACATAAATGAAGGACATTGACTTAAGACACATTTTTAGGATGATGGAAAAGGTGCTTCCAGCAGCAGAGAAGAAATGGCCTTGCTGGAACAGCTCCTCCATACCAATCATTTGGTATGCAGAAATTCTCAGGGTTGGAGTCAAACTTTTTATACTATTTTAAATACAAAATAATATAATTCTGTAAGTTTTGGTGGAGTTAGCTATATTCAAGTACTAGAGTTAATGTGATGATTGTGCTCATTCTCCACAACCCAGGAAAAGGTCGACTCCTGTTATGCACCTAACAGAATTTACTAGCTGCTTCTCAAACCTGCTTTCTGAGAAGTCTGTGTTGCAAGATATCAATGCAAGAAATCAAGAAAATCTCAGCAGTTTTTGACCACAAGTGATTACATGCTCAGGAAGTCACATGGACACCTTTTGTCTTTCAGTAGGCAGCATGTTTTTACTATTAAATAGGATGCATCTCAGTACCTGACCACAGCAAGACACTAATAGCTTATATATTAGACTAAATCCTTTTTGCTTCATCATTTGATATACTGTTACCTGTTTTAGGAGACAAAGCTATGATCTTTGCATTCAGTGTTAAGAATCAGCCTAATTTTCAAACTTAAGTGTTACAAATATTGTCTGAACAGCTTGAATACTCACAATTTCAGCATATTTCTAAAGAACGGGAATAATAATAATAATAATAATAATAATAATAATAATAATAATAATAATAATTGGTCTATTACCTAAACATCAATGAGTATAAAGATCAAACTAACTTGCAAACATGACTCATCAAGAAATAGGTTTAGTTTAAAACTATGAATTCATGTGCTAATACACATAGTAAAAAAATTGAAGAAAGCAGATAGGAAGTGTTCTAGTAATTTTCTTTTGTGCATTCTTCAAATGGTAAGGATCATCGAATAAAATATTAAATACAGAGAATATTAACATACCTTTCCTTACATATTCAGATGTTTCTTTTAAGGGAAATTAGGTTTCATTTTCCATGGTTAATGCAGGATTACTCATACCTTAAAAGACAAAAAAATAGTATTCCCACAGGAAAAGGTTTCATGTCTATTTCAGCAAATAATACAACCTTGAATTAACAATCATTTTAATGTCATTACTCTAATACCAAGCCTAGTCCTGTCCCATGTCTATCACATAGCTTTTCACTAGCTGCAAATAGGTGTCACCTCTTTATAAGCAATTTGCTTCTAAAGGTGCTATCAGGCCTAGCTTAAAAAATAATCAGCACCTACTAGTATCAGTGTTCTGATATTCCTTGGCCAGGTTTAACTGCAGCTTGACACACAGAACTCCCTGCAAGTATGTATTTAAAAAAACCCTCATGAATTTTGGTTCATGAATACAAGCCATGTGACTGTGGTCATTGTTACACTATATCCTCCAAAACTCGTTTACACAGCACAAATCATTGCAGCCTCCTTACCAACTTTGCCCTTTTCAGCCTTTGCAGCAGTTTCTGACCAAGATGGTGTATCTGTAAGTAGGTGGCTCTGGGAATCACGCAACGGCTTTGCAGGAAACAGATGGTTCTCACTGTAGTGCCAATAAAAAGAACATTAGTGAACTGCAGTAATTTTTCATCATCTTACCGCACGTTACAAACAGCTTGTCATACGCAGTATTTTCCTTACCTCACCTTGCTTCTTGTCTGATGAATCACTACTTTTTTATCATTACATACATTACACTGTAGTTGTCACAAGTGCAAGCACAATCTAAAAAGCACAGGGATTTTTAATTTGACAGCTATTTTGTAATAATACATGTACTTCAGCCCCAAATGCACTCTTACCTATATTCCTCTTCACTACAACAAACTTAACATGATAAATAGTGGAGAGAACATCTCTAAAATCTCTTTCCTAATGTAAGCTACAGAATGCTGGGATAAGATAAAATGTCAGTAAACAGCTAGCTGAAATGTCATATATTTCTTTTATGAATAAAAGACTGTCATTATGATTCCGTTATCATTTCTTAGCCACATATTCCCTATACTGATCGCATTTTCATTACATAAATGTTTCAAAAAAGATGCAATATGAATTCATTTAAAGGAGAATGTGCATACTTTTCACACTTTAAAGACGTCACGTCCATTAAGGATGAGAATTAATAAAACATGTTCTATTATCAGTAGAAACAACACTTTATATTCAGCTTCCTGCCCTTTGGCCCAAGTGCCATTAGGGATGACTCCCTCATATGAAGCAGCTTTCACCAGACAAGAAAAAGCAGGTGTCCCCCAAAAGCCATGCAAGGCTGATTTGTATCACAGGCAGACTGACTAACCATCTCATATGTATGCATAAAGAATACTGGTAATAGTGATTGTCAGGCAAGTGTGAAAAATTCAGGTCCTGGGATGCCACTGAACCGAGACAAAGCACCAGGGGGAAAAAAACCCATCCCCCCTCATTTCCATAAATTTAAATACAAATCTGAGGATTACCTGATTTACAGCTTAACTGTTAAAATTTGACTTGGATTTATTAAAAGGATACTCTTCATTTGCTTGCCACATTTAAGTATGTTATATGTTGTTCTGTTTATGTGTGCACATGAAAAAAAAAATCAACTATTTGAAATGGGTAACAAAAAGCAGATTACTTTTTGGATGTCGAATTAAGTCCACCAGGTGTGGAAGCTTGCTCAGGATCCTGATTAACAAGGCAAGTTGGAAAGGAGCAACCATCCCCTAAACTGAAGAAGTCAGAATTAGTGTCATACGTAAAAAAAACTCTCAACTTTGAAGAACTTTTTTTATTCAAGTATATCTTATTTCAAAAAAATAACCATCCCCCAAACTCTCAGGACCCTGGTTATTTAACAGCTTAAACAAATGAAGCATTTGGAACAGCATACCTTGAAAACACAGGCAGCAACCAGTACTTCTTCTCATCACCAAACACCTGCCTTAGGTTTTTGCTGAAGCCCAGGCTAAAGCCATTCTTATCTGTTCTGTGACGAAATATGGGAGCTCTGAATACCTCTTAAAATAAAAAGATTAATTAGACCTCTTTGCAGGTTAGCACGTTTAAGTCTCCCACCAGTACTTAGGCAATTGCACTGTGGGTACCACCACCCAAGAGGAAAGGCTGAGAAATGTCACTGCCCAAATGACTGGGAACCTGAGAACGAGCGCACTCTTGGAAGCCAAAGTCAGTGCCACACAGGCACTGTGAGTGTGGAGCAAGTCCAATGGCTGAGGAAGGGTGGAAGTCACCCTCACCCTCCTCCCTCATCAAGGCAGGGAAGAGTGAGGAACTCAGTCTTTAAAAAAGCATGATATGTTTATATGAAGATTTCAGCATGAGACTATACCACAGATAGTGTTCAAGAAAGAAAAACCTAAACAAAGGGTTTATTATAGAAAAAGTAATGTAAAAGAAGAAAAGGTTAGCTTTAGTAGTAAGACTTTCACACACTGGGGTATGAAAATACTGTGTGTTTTTACCACTGCATTAAGAAACATTTTTGCTCATAGACCCAGATTATTCCCCCTGGCCATCCAACCTAAATTTCTGGAGAAGAGGGCTAAATATAGCTGCAAGTGTTGCAAAGTGCCTGAGGCAGAAATTTTATTCACCTTCCACCAAGCAACTGATAGCCATTTAATTCCATTAATTGGCTGTACATAGCAGGCAAGCTCTGATGGCCTGACAGCACAGGCCCCACAAAGCCTGTCAGAACCATGCTGAGACTGTCCTTCTACAGTCAGACCTTAACTAGGAACTGCTGGAAATGACCTTCCACATGCAGTGTGCATTCATTTACAATGGGCTTTAAAGAAGGGGGAAGGGAAAATGGGGGCACCCTTTTAAATACCCCTATTAGGACAGGAAAAGAGCTCCCAGGATGATTTAAGCACTTTCACACTTAAAGCCTATCATGGCTTCATTACCAAATGACTGAGTTTTTTAGGGCTTCACATGTTGAGCAATCTCCTAAAGTAAAATGGGAAGAGACACCCAGACCTTTTTGAGTAACTTAAGTATGCAGGAAACATGTTATACCAGTATGGGATTCCATTTGTTTTGAAAACACTAAATGTTGAATTAGAAGTGTAATGTATTATGATTACCTCTGAACAAAGTTTTTGCATTAAAATTTTAAGATCAGTTCATAAACAGGTCAATTTATTCTGTTCAAATTAGCACCTTTAATAAAACTTTTCTCTACTTACACCTAGACAGAAATTAATACCAGTAAAAAACTGTTCAAAGTCAATGATTTCTTAGAATAATGAAGAAATTAAAAAAATCCTAGAGGAAATCTTGAAGTAAACAAGCTTTCTTCCAGTCATACAGATACCTATTTTCAAAGTTTTCCTTTAATCACCAAAATCATCATAAACAAATCCTGAGAGAACTGGGAAAAACAGATTAATTCACTGGCCTAATTTAAATCAGCTTACGTCAACAGGAAAGCGTTTAGAGATTTAGAAATTTTAATGACTATATTGCAAATTGGCATTATTACTCCAGCATGCAGCAGAGAACAGGCACTTAAGTATTCTAGTCTTTATTTATGTATTAAGTTTTGTGATCAGACACATGTGCATTCAAGCATTATGTGTGCAAGCATGTAGTAGTCCATCTAACATTTATTAGAAATTTATCTTGATTTTACTTTAATTTTTTTAGTTTATTCAGTTTCTATTAACAAACTGCAGGTGGAAAGCAGCAAGAGGAAGAACATTAAATTTATTAATAACTTGGCCCTTTGGGGCAAGAGAGAAAGAGTCAAAATTTCCAGAAATCAGAAGAACTCAGGAGTATTCTAACCAAGATCCAAGGAACCTGTGTAGAATTACCCATTTCCTCCACTACCCCCATGCATATAAGATGCATTTATTATCTATTTTTTGCTGTCAAACATGGAAGCGTTAAATTCACTTACCTAATGTAGATTTATTCTTGCTGACAAGCCAACAGTGATACCCAAAGAGAGAAGACAAACTGACAGAAAACATAGCTGCAGCAAAGAATAAAAACATGATGTGGAACTTGGCTTGAGTATCAGGAAGGCCATTCTAAAAATTAAAAAAAAAAAAAGCCATTAGAATTGGGGAAATAGCTGTTTCATTTGATTATTAATCATCCTCTATTCAGCCAAATCAAATTCAGTACACAGACAAATACACCACACAGCAAGAATATCAATAAATGGATTATACACATTCTATGTACAGACAGCCATGAAATTAGGTTGGTGACAGCATCTAAGTTAAAGAAATAGGTCCTTTTTTGGGAAACTGGAAATACTGAGAGCAAGGACCTGAAATTCAGGTCTGAACTTTGAAGTGTCTCTTAGAGAAGAATAATTTGTAAAAAATTAAGGCTATGATTATATATATAGGCTATACTTTTGTACATGACATTAGGAGATACCATTTTATGAAGTAATGCCTTGGAATCACAGAACGCCTTGGCTTGGAAGGAACCTTAACAATCATCTAGTTCCCAACGCCCCACCATGGACAGGGACACCTTCAACCACACCAGGCTGCTCAAAGCCCCATCCAACCTGGCCTGGAACACTTCCAGGAATGGGGAATCGATAACTTCTCTGAGCAACCTAGTCCAGTGCCTCACCACCCTCACAGTAAAGAATTCCTTCCTCATACCTCATCAATATCCGCCCTCTTTCAGCTTAAAGCCATTTCTCCTTGTCCTACCAATACATGTCCTTGTAAAAATGCCTGTCCTTAGATTTTTTTTGTAGGTCCCCTTAGAATCTGAGGTTTCTTGCACAGCAGTAACTTCACACACTTAAAGACAGTTTGTAGATCTAGGTACTTACTGTCCAAAACTTGATAAAGTACTGCAAATCTGTTGCAGCAATGAAAAGGCAATACAGTAGCGAGTAAGCCAAGAAGAGAAGAAAAAATTTGTAATTGGAGAATCCTACACAGTTGTTCACCCTGATAAAAACAAACAAAAAAACATGTAAAAATAAAATGTCATGGAAGTTTTCCTTGCTTTCATCCAATCAATTTAAATTCAAGTTATTTACTCTAAAAACATTTATACCAGCATGTAAACCATTTTTTACTTCCTATCTCTGATGCCTTAAGCTACTGGAATGGATTTAGTTTCAATCCTCAAATTAGCGTAGCAACCCAAATCAAAACACCACCACCACAAAAAAGCCCAAAGAACTTTACCAGGTAACACCTCTTGCAACAGCTCACTGAAATCAAATTTTCACTTATGGTATGAAATTTGTTCTCATCACAGCTGACGTAAATGTGATAGCAGGTAGCTATTTTTTTTACTTTGCAGGTGTTACACCATTAGGCATACTGCATGTCAACTGGGAGACTAACATGCCAGGAACTGAAACTTGACTGAACTTTGTGAGAATAAAAGCAGTCCAATTTAATCCAGATCCTCCTTCATTAATCATACTATATACTTAAAACTTCCCATATTATAAAACTTCTTAGTAAAATTCTCAAACTATGAGCATTCATAGGAGACTCCCAAAAATATTTATATTTACATCAAATAATGAGAGAAATGCTACTCTGGAATAGAAAACATTCCCTATCAGTGACAACATGACAGAGAATAATATCTAAAACATATCTAAATATTAAAATAAATTTCATTTTATCATTTTCACTTATGGGCCTTAAGATCACCCGTCTCCCATTTGTAAAGATTTTCATACATGATAATGAGCAACTAGTATACACTATGATGATGAGGGTGCATTTAGCACCCTTTAGTAGCTTCCCATTAGAGAAAACATATTAAGTATTATGAATTTTAGAGCTCTATTAAACAAATAATGATATTACACCAAATGAAAAAATATTGGAGTGTTCCCCACGGGCACCTCATTGGTAAACTGCTTCCTCTTTTATTTGGTTGCATTGAGAAGCTAACCAAAGTTATCTTTGCACTAACCTTGACAGAACTCTTCATATGAGTTTAAAAAAACCTAACTGATTCTGCTGTCAGAAAGATCAGCCAAATAAGAGAAGACTATATCCATAAAGAAACTTGTGTATTGATAAATGATTCTCAACAACAAAAAAATAATAAATAGAAGAATGTGTGGTGAGGCCCAACTTCAGCTTCCAGAAGAGCAGGACGAGTTACCACAATTATTCCCTTCTTTAGGGAGATGGTGATGGTTAATGGCAGAAGACATGCTAATCAGGTAAGGGTAAAATCTTAAAATAGCAAAGAAATTTTCATTGTACATTACTGTTACCCATTCTCAGGGTGGGTAGCAAGTTGGGTCAGAGTTTGTTCTAAATTTTGTTCAGACAAAACATAACACTTTGGTTAAACATAAATTTTGCATTGTCATTTAAACATGCAGCAATAGCTAAGCATTCATATTAACTACAGTTAAGCACTCACAACAGATTGATCTAATTAAGAAAAGATATATTTCTAAGCTCATCATTATTCTTATTGAAAAAATATAAAATTCTCCAAAGTGAAGTGGGTTTTTTCATTATATATGTCCAAGTAAGCAATTCCATGATAAACTGCAAACAATTCTGGTTCAAGTTTTCGACAATAATCCTACTTTCCTTTCATGCTACTTATTTTTGAGCTTTCTTACTTAAGACACTGCTTGATGTGAGAAAAGAAATATCAAGTGAAATGTTATTCCCCGAAGATGAAGTGTTTTGAATCTAAGATAGATTTACTTCTGTTGTTTTGCACGTGGCAAATGGAACATGATGCACATGTCAAAATAAACTTGCATAAATTATTATGCTCCCTTTTGACAAGGCCCCAGACTGCAGAGGTGTCACTGGAAAAGAATAGTCCCTCAGAAGACTGAAGAGAAAGTAAACACCAAGGTTTTGAAATTGTATTGTTTGAGCATGCAGCATCAAATCTTAAACCTCAAGAACAGTGGTTAGATTTGAAGGCTAACATTTTTAAGAAAAACAGATAAATATACCAGCAAATGGCTAAATAATGGTATGTTATTGCAGCAAAACATTCATACAGTCAGAACAGTCCAGAATAACTATTTGGATTACAGCTAGCATTTTAAACACTGCATTTTCAAGTACAAAAAGAATATGTATTATTCCTGTCTGAGGGGTTAGTGTACTGAAAATGGCAGGCAAAGAAATAATTTGCAAGGCATTGAAGGTGATGCAACCCAGTTAACAAAAAGCATCACTAGGATGCTTTTTGTTAGGAAATGCTAACTATTTGGATTACTCAAAAGATGAAGGAGAGATGTTTTGAGTTATTCCTAAGGTGTTCCTAAATGCACCTTGTTAGTACTAAGAGTGATATATACTAACAGTATTTTTGGTGATGCCTCAAGCCATTGGTTCCCACCTCCAGCTCCATTTGTACGTAGTGAATAGCAGCAGCACTAGAAATCACCAATGCATCACTTACACATTTCAGAGTAGTTAGTGGCAGTTAGCATTAAATGTTTCTGTTTATCAGTGTTCCCATTAGCACAAGAGTGACAGCCAAAACAAAGACTCCCAGAGAGCAGAAGACAGCTGACTTGGGGCTAGGACATGACAACCTCTCATTACCTCTGCCTTCTAAAAGCTTCGTCTTACTTTCCATAGGTTATTTTTACTCCTCCTCTCTCCAGAAATCCTTCTCCTGGCAGAATATTAAATTAGAGCTAGCTCTCAGTGCTGTTTCCCTGCTCTCCCTCCTTAAGCTTCACCTGAGTTCTTTCCCCTTTCCTTCCCACCCAACTTGCTCCCATCAAAAAATCACAACATGAAAAGCAAAACCTAGTGATGTTCAGAGAGGCTAAAACCCATCCATTATATTGAATTGCACCCTTACTTTTGTTGGCAAAATAGTCATATATATTTTCCTAAGAACCTTCAAACATGGGTCTTTACAGGAAACTATAAAGCTTGATCAGCACATCTGCAGTATTTCAAAAATTTTTCATCTTTTCCACAGTTATTTTCTTTGGGGTGAGCAAGGAACTGTGCACATCTGCTCAAATTAGGAAAAAATGCACAATACCTCTTTTTCTACTGCAAAAGGAACATTTCTCCAGGAAGTGTTACACATCTTTCAATTACCTTCTCTATTTTATTTTAGTTTTTGCACCCATTGCTTATTAGATTAAAACCAATGAGCAGTGTGCATACTCTCTCAAACTGGGGATGTTTATGTTGTTAGATTAAAAAGAGTGCAAACATGTATAGTAAGCAAACACTACTGAGAGGAAAACAGAGTATTTCTAGAAGTTTCTGCTCTAGTGAAATAACACTTCACTGTCCCTTTATACAAAACCTAAGTAGTGTTTATGATTTGTTATTTGATACAATGGATTTTTATTCTGAAATCGAAGCTAACATGAAGAACATTTTCATGTAAATGTCTTAAGACAGAAAAACACAAAACTCCCAAAGAGACCACAAACCTTATAAGAAGTGTTTATAATACTGAGTATTACTAGTCATATCAAGACTTTTCACTGCTATTTTGTCAGGAATAGCCTAGCAACTGTTTTTCTTAGAGCTTTCAACAAGGCAGCTATTAAAAAGCTGAAAAAAAGGAAACTGTCTTTTTTGTTCTAAGAATTTTTTTCCACATTCAATAGTTTTACCTGTTTGGTTTGTTGTGGCCTTGTTTGTGGGTTTTTTTTTAAGAAGCACACTACTAACACTGAACATGATAAATTTTCACATGCTCATTATCCCTACAACAAAAAACCTCTACCCTACACAAATAACTATTTCTTTCAATTGTATCCACCATGTAGAAGCAAAAGAGGATGAGATGCTTCAAATTAAATTACATTATGGCAGATGCTGTAGTCAGGACCAAGAGAAACAGGTGGAGCTCAGCACCCACCCGTGCTTCAGGACAAAGCCTCCTCTTTCCTAGAATTCGATATAAGAAAGTGTCAAAACAATTGCTTAGAACCATCTACCATTCAGTTTGTCCAACACAGAGGATTCTACTTTTCTGATCATTTTATATGGTGAAGAACTGCCTTGTACCACTCAATCCTGTAAACTTGGACCTTACTAAGCAACTATCTTCAATAATTTCTGTGAGATACATCTGCCAAATTGACATAAAACTAATTATACACGCTGTCTATTGATTCTTAGCAAGGGCTGCTAAGAAGAGACAGGAGAACAAAATCACTGTGTGGGCTGACACGGCAGCAAAACAAGGGAGGGTGGGAGGCAGAGAGGAGAAAGAACGAAAGAAAACAAAGAACCCATAAAACTCAAAGTGGTAACTTGGTGTTTCCAGCAAGCCCACTTCAGCTGTCTTGGGAGCTTTGGTAAAAGGAACCAGGCACAGCCTTGCCCTTTCATTTTAAAACTAGGTTAGCACCTCACACTTCAACTAAGGCACAGTAATATTCAATCCCTATGAAGAAAAGATGCAGTTCTTAAAAGAAGTTCTCACTGATCTGAAGTAGACTAAAGAATTCAACTTCATTCATACTTGTAAAAACATAAAGAGGTACCTAACTCAAAGGTCCCAGCAAAATGATAAATTAACAAATTCTTTCTGTATGTCATAACTAGGAAAAGAGGACATACAGTAAGTAACTCCAACAGTTCTGCAAGACCAGTAATCTCACACATTCCTAACTCCAGGAATGCTGAAGCATCATCATCATGGCAGGCCCCACAAAAGTGTATTTTACCAAATCTGAACATAAGAAAAGAAACCCAATAGTACACTCACCAAGGGCAGTGATGATCCATTTTCAAAATGCATCTTGAAAAAGCCCCAGCAGAATTCCAAGCATCACCAAAAGACAGAAGAAAAAAAAAAATTGTCAGAAGCAAAGTAACATGCCAGATTTAAATTATTTACGTACAGATTCAGAATTTGCCATATTTCCTATATGGTATTTAATGTATTTAATAAATACATCTATTTTAAATTCACACAATACAGTTTACTTGCAAGGGAACTGAAGAACTGGCAGCTAAGCCAAACTGAAAACATTTGATATGTCAAGAACTCATGATGTAAGAAAATGCAATCTATAGGATTTGGTCAACTTTAGCATTTGGTCCTCAATCTGAGTAGGATTTTCAACTACTGTTTATTTTCTGGCAGAGCCTTAGAAACTGGGCTAATTCAATTATTTTGTAGTCATACAATTAAATATATTTCCAAGAACATGGTCTGTTTCTATAGAAATATATACATCTTTCTATGAAAATAGAGAAGGTTTTTAAGGGCTTACCTTGTATGAAAAATCCCAATCACTTTTGCAATTAATCACTCTCCATTAACAAAATGTTCACAAGAAAATCAGATATGATTGAAATGAGGAAATTTTAGTAATGTAAGGACAAAATGAAGGTATTCTACAAAACACGTTAACTAATTGCATCCTGCAATCCTGCAAATTTCACTCACATTTTTTAGGATAACAAGTCACCTTTTTTCTTCACTAGAACCCCACATGACAATGTTCCTATCTTACACTGCAACCACCATTCCATACAACACAACCAACATGTTCTTCCTGCCTCAACTCCGTCTCTCGTTCAGCGCCTCTGCTGCCCTCCTGGACAAAACAATGTCTTCTCCAACTCACAATCGTGTTGGAACCTTTGATGAGCTGGAGAGTATTTGGAACAGCCTTAAAGCTAAGAATAAATCACCCTCTGAAGAGATGTCCTCTCTCAAAGTTACATACATAAAGTATTGGGGGTAAGAGTGAAGAAACACACAGACATCCAAGCTAACTGGAGAAGGGTCAGAGAGAACAGCCAAAAGAAAGATTAAATCAGAAAGCAATCAGACCTCTGGAGAGTATGGATAAGAACTTCTTTTGTGTGAGACAAACAAGAACTTAATTTTAATTTTATGGCCTCAGTTAGAAAAGGGAAAATGCTTGCCTGTTTCTTTCTTTAAACAAAAGTAACCTGCAAGTTATCCAGTAAAAAATAGGATATTAAGTTTATTACCTCAGGTAAGATGTAAGTGATATCATGATTAGATTGAGATGGAGAGTGATGTGTTTTCAGATTCTAACAAAAAAAGCACATTTTTTTTATCAGCTATTTTTGGTTACATTCTTACAGAAAATTCTTTAATAGTATTTATAATTTTTAACCATTATGTAAAGAATGTGTAAAACCATGTAATCCAAGCTGGCATTGAGGAAGTCATGAAATGAATTAGACTAAGCTATAGACTTCCTTAGAAATAAGTGAATAAAAACTAAATCAAAGAAAAAGGGAAAAAAGTGGATCTGCCAAAATATGAAGCCTGAAAAATCTATTCATAAAAAATAAAAGCTTCTGTGCTAAGAAAGAAAAATTGCTTAAATCAAAAAAATCACTTATTTAAAAAATATTCTTACTTGTCGCATACTGAACAGTGATGGCAACGATCTGGTTTTACAAGATGGCATCTGTCACAGTATCTGATTGCTAAAGAAAAAAGTTCCAAGATTAGATTTCAATGTACAGTTACACATTTTGATTTCTGAAGTCTGTGCAGAAGTAAATACTACCAGCTCAGCCCAGCAGAACCCCCAGGAAGGCATTTCAGCACGATCACAGTCAGTTGCAAATACCAAAGCATTCTTCAACCACTTCTAACGCTGAATCTATCAGACTCCAAAAAGCTCAGTTTTTGCAATCTCTGCTAATCATAATAATCTTTTTTTTTTTTGTTTTCCCAGCCTTTTAGCTCTGCAAAACAACTGACCAACAAAACCTACAAAACCCTCACTAGACTGGAAAAATGTTAAAGTCTGTTCAACAATATAGCTATTTTAAGCTATTATTCTAAAAGCTTTAATTCATTATGTGAGATTATCTCTTGGATTTGCTTAGCTAGCCAGCATTCAAAACCTGACAATATGAGTAGGGCTAGATTAACTCTTAGTTTGGAAGATCTTTTTTCTTGCAACTGAACAACCAACAAGTAAAAGTAACTGTTTCTTACTGTGATCTATCTAGCTAGACATGACATGCAGATAGTGATTCTGTTTCTATTTTTAACTTATGATAAATGACTGAGTTAATGACTGCTACAGTCCCTTCAGCAATTTGTTAGTATCACAAGCTATTTGTTAATATCAATTTGAAAACAAAAGGAAGTAATTGTCAATCCACTTTAAAATCCTATATTGTATGCTGCAATTTACCTCCCAACAATCTTTATACACTGAATAAATGTAGCTGCACAAAGCTAAAATTAAATTTCATGGAACACTTTATGAAATATGAAAACCACTTCTTCCCTCCTATCCAAACCCTTGAAAACTCTTTTTTTAATTAGTTTAACTAGTACATCAAGACACTTGCTTTTGTTAGGCTCCTGAACATCTATTTACCTCCAGACATTGTCCGTGTGTAGATAGGAAGATCCTTGGCTGCCCGTCTTAAGACTTCTTGCTGGGATTCACCTCTAGGCTCCCTCTCTAGGGACTCCTTGTCTGAATATGATAGATGAAACTGGAATAATTTTTAAAATGAAAGAAATATTAGCAAATTCCAAGTTAAATATGTAACTGTAGATGTATAAAGAGGAATAAATATTCATTATCTAAAGATGGATTAGCAATGTGTACAGGGTATTACAGCAAATAACCCAGTGTGTTCCCACGATAACTAATTTATTTTATGGTGACTAAAGACCAAATTAACTTCTGATTTGGTATTGATGCAATGACGAATGCTTCAAGAAGTATTAAGCAACATTCTTCAAGAGAAATAGCAAGATCTTATCACTCCTGTGAAAGGGCAGTCAATTTACTTCTGCAATGGTAAATATTAACTAGTGAATATAACCTAGGGATGTCAGTGTTTAACTGAAAGAAAATACACTACTAGTAATAGCAGAAAAAAAGGCTTTAGTTCTCCTCTGGTGTCTGGCATTTTTCCTTTTATTCTTTGTCACTGCTGTTCTCTTCATGCAGGTGTTAGGATATGTTTTTACTTTAGAGACTGGCAGAGAGAAGGAAGAGATGTCTCTTGTATGGGAAAATAACCATATCTTGAATATCTTCCTGAATAAAATGCCAGCTTCTGTCACTGCCCAAAACAATAACAAACATGGCTTTAGCAAGTGCTGAAAAAGTAAAAATTACTGAAAGAGATGCTTAGTGTACATGAAGTAGTACAAATTTCTTAAACTCTGAAGTCCTCTGCAACACAGCAACATAGCCAGCTTTGTCACTGTAGCTTCTAGAAACAGCCAGAAGTCTTTGCTATCTTTATCAGAGAAAGATGATACAAAATCACCTTTGAAAAGATAGCCACATTTGGCAGGAAGAGATGTCTCCATCCTGTGCCAGAAACAGAAGCCCTCTGCACAGCATTTATGTTTACAGGAAGGCTAGTCATTACAATAATATTGATTTCTTTTTTTTCCTAAAAGAAAGTGTTGCATATAAAAATAGGAAAGCAGACAGAAACATGCAGTTAGGAGCCAATTCTCACTTCCACGGAGAAGGAACCACTCCACCCTTTCTGACAAAGCCCACAGTCAAGCTGGATATTCACTGTTTAACTTGAGTTTCTCAGGTCAACGCTTTTTTTTCCCTTGCAAGAACACTTACCAACATCTGAGTTGATTTATATTGGGATACGTAAGATTTCTCACTGTAGAAACTTAGTTTAGAATGCTTTTTTTTTTAATGCTCATTTGATATAAACTGAGCTACTGTTCCATTTTTCTTTATAGCTCCTCAGAGTAGTCCTACATCTAAAGCCCTCATGCCTGGGTAACCATTTCCACTCCCATCTTCATGCAGTGCTTGTATAAAGCTGGTGCAAGTAAAGAATGGCACACACTACAGTAAAGCCCCTCAAAACCTACTTTACATGTAAAAGTTTGAAATAAGCTTAAAAGAAAGCAGCTGCAGCACTCATGAAAACAAAACGCAAAAGTATTGAGTAATTTCGCATTACTCTTCAAGTGAGCATTTGCTAATTCACTTCACCTGAAAACACCTCTTTTTCTATTTGCAGATTTCATCCAATAATATGGAAGCCAAGCAGTAATTTAACATTACAAAATACCCTAATTAAAATTTTTAAATACTGCTCTAGTAGAATAGGAAACAGATATGGAACAACCAAGATGTCACTTGCTGGCAGCAACACTGTGTAAATTCAAAGAACGCAGGAACACCACACATTGCTTTCTGTTACTCAATTACAGTACTTTTCCTATCTCATTTGAAATTCTCTAGTAGCATTGTATGACTATAATCAGCAGGATTTGTCAAAATGCTTTTATTGGCATCAGCCCAATGATTTGAAAGCCCTGCTAATGATCAGTACAGTCACCATATACATGCATACATTTTGCTGTGTAATTTCCAAATGAAATAGGTTTTTAATTTATTTTGCTCCTACCCACCACAGGCTGTAGTAAAGACTGCAGCGTGAACTCCAGTGAAGATGGCAATTAGTTTGAATTATCTACTCACTTTCACAACTGCATACCCTAGTAGTGAATGAAAACTATTCAGATAAGAACCTCCACACAACAGACAGTAGAAATCACAAGCTATTCATTTTAGGTTGAGCTGATACTTAGAGCAGCTAGAGTTGAGTCCATGCCAAAGTAAGTGTTTGCTTTGTGGGAATTTCAAACTACAGGGCAGCCATAGCATGATTCCTCCTGACCTCAGAGGCTGTGTAACACAGCACCTACTGAGGACTTGGGGGTTTCTGTTCAGAGACAGAATGGAAGAGGCCAAAAAGTTGTGCTAGCTATAAAAGGCAGCATGGGCAGAATTTCCATCAGGGCCATTGATGGAGGAACTTCCCAGACCTCTTTTTTCATATGGCTGTTCTTTACCAGCTCCCTTCCTGCTTAGCCAGCTGTGGCTTCCCACCATCAGCTTACCTAATGTGCACTCCCAGCACAATCCAAAAGTTCCTTCATACCAAAACAGACAGAGAATAAGTTTTAATTCAGAGGACAACAGACAGATGCTGACAAGAAATATAAGTCTTAAACACAGGGAAATACATTTTTGCCCACATAAAAGTCTGCTATTCCAAAGGCAAAGGTACAGGCCGCTAGTTCAAATAACTCATCTTTTTCAAGCGGACAGGATTTTTTCTTCTACCATAAATATCTCATTTTAAAATAGCTATTAAAAAATTAGAGAAATTGTTACCTTTTGTTTTTGTCTTGGTCACTACACTGACTGCAATCTGACTCCTATTAAGAAGCTGTAACTGCCATCTGTGTTTTTCTACAGAGAGTAAAACTACATGAGATCAGAAAATAAGTTATTAACACACTACAAAATCAGGCATTTGGCTAGGCTATTTCATAAACAGAAGTTAAGTTTATCTTACTTCTTTTGAAGGATTCATTGGTAGCGTAAAGATTGTTTTCCAATATGACCAGACGAACAGCATGAAAAATATGTGGTAAGCAACCAGGCACACAACTAAAATCAGAAGGGAACAGAATTAATACAAACAGACCAGTGAAACTGTAGTACTTACAAACAGTGCCTGCAGGCATCACAGATAGTTCTCTAACAGATATATAAATACAGAGGCTCTGGAAAAGCTTTGCAACAAAAATACTACACTGCAACTTTACATAAGACAAATACAAACTGTGTGGGGAAGGTCATGATACAGTCTACATAGATTACAGAAATTTGAGGAAAATGGTTAATAGCCTATTAAAGCCCCACCATTAATTAGCAAGCAGTCTCCTTTACACATTTGTTAAATACTAATTAACTGATGCATCTCTGCCTTTTTAGCTTTATAACCCTTGAAGGGAGACTGCTGGCTGTGCAAACCCCAACTCTGCCTCCCCCAGCAAAAGCCCCAGGCCCCCAAAGGATGTAAGGGGACAGTGACAAGTGTGAGGGAATTCTTGGGGTGAATATGCACATGATACCTGAGCAGTAGCCATATCCAGTTAATTTGTTTTCCTAGATTTTAAGAGGGAGGACAGTTGGATGGTTTTTAAAACCTACAGGTCCTTTAAATTCAAGTATTCATTCATTACTTTATATTCTTCAGAGCCAGTCAGCATTTATTCTGATGCTTTTTAATAGGTGAGAATCAACATTTAGCATGCTGAGTTGTTTTACTAGAATACAGAAGGCAATAGTAACTTTTTCAAAGAGTCTGGCATAGGTTGATAGGTATTTCCATTTAAAAGTTCTCACCCTAGTACAAGCAATTCACTACGGGAAATAAATCATGAACTCATATCCCCTGATTAACTTACTCTAATGACAACAAAATAGTATTCTTCCAAAAATTCCTATCCTCAAAAAGCATCACAACGGAAAATTTCTGTACTTTCATTTAATGATCCAAAATATTGCCCTTGTATGGTCAGCTGATGGAGTCTTTTTATATGCCATATTATTCAGGGCTACAGAATTCTTTAAAACACATGCATGATGGTGCATATAAGTGCAGGAACAGATGTCTGGTATGTTCTTACTTTTTGCCATTTTGACTCAAAAGTAACACTGAATAAATACTTTTGGTGTTGAAGTTTGTTTATTCAAATAGCAGGAACATTGTAAATACTTACTCTTATTCACTAAACTTAAAAATAATAAACAAAAGCTAATAGAATCTGAGGTGCAGCTCTATACAAAACTTATGGAATGATGGGGCAAAGAGTCATATGCCATGGCTATAAACTGAAAGAAAAATTTTATCAGCATAAATAAATGACAGAACTGGGCTCCCTAGAGGTCTGTGCTGGGGCCAGTTCTGCTCAGTATTTTTATTGACATGGATGAGGGTGTTGAGTCTTTCATTAATAAATTTGCAGATGACACTAAGCTGGGAGTGTGTGTCAATCTGTTGGAAGGGAGGAGGGCTCTGCAGAGAGACCTGGAATGGTTGGATGGATGGGCAGAGTCCAATGGGATGATGTTTAATAAGTCCAAGTGCTGAGTCCTGCATTTTGGCCACAATAACCCCCTGCAATGTTATAGGCTGGGGATGGTGTGGCTGGACACTGCCCAGAAAGGGACCTGGGGGTGCTGGTGACAGCAGCTGAACATGAGCCAGCCATGCCCAGGTGGCCAAGAAGGTACCCCTGGCCTGTGTCAGGAATAGTGTGGCCAGCAGGAGCAGGGAGGTCATTCCTCCCCTGTACTGGGCACTGGTGAGGCCACACCTGGAGTTCTGTGTCCAGTTCTGGGCCCTCAGTTCAGGAAGGACATTGAGACACTTGAGCACATCCAGAGGAGGGAACAAGGCTGATGAGGGGCTTGGAACACAAACCCTGTGAGGAGTGGCTGAGGGAGCTGGGGTTGTTTAGCCTGGAGAGAAGGAGACTCAGAGGTGACCTCATCACTCTCTACAGCTCCCTGAAAGGTGGCTGTGGGCAGGTGGGGGTCGGTCTCTTTCTCCAGGCAGGAGCTGACAGAATGAGAGAACACGGTCTTAAGCTGTGCCAAGGGAAATATGGGTTGGATATTAGGAAAACATTTACGGAAAGAGTGATATGGTCTGCCCAGGGAGGTGGTGGAGTCACTATCCTGGATGTGTTTAAAAAAAGACTGGAGGTGGCACTCAGTGCCATGGTCTAGCTGTGGTGTTAGGGCTGGGTTGGACTTGGAGGTCTCTTCCAACCTAGTGATCCTGTTGAAATTCACACAAAGCACAGTACACTAAATGACCATCTTGTCAGTCTTGCTTGCATAAGCATCTGGACAAGAAAAGTCCCCGCTGTTATGAGAACATTTCTATGAACTCTAAAAACACCCAGTTTACTCAGGCAAAATCAGTATTTTTTTAAGCAACAGTACATTCATGGCATATAGGGAGAGCAAAGTTACCTCAGTTCTGTACATGATGCACTTACTGATCTGCATTAAGCATTTTATTGGTGCAAAAAAACTCCCCAGTAACTGAGTGACAAGAAAATTGTTCACATATTAAAAAAAAAAAAAAAAAAAGCCTAATGCCTAAAGACATTATCCAAGGCTCTCCCTTTGATGTCTGAACAAGACTCAAGCTCATCTTGCTTGATCTTGAACCTCAGTTCCCCAGGCTGGCCCTGGTCCTGACTGGTCACTCCTCCCAGGTTATTTGCCCACCAGTTTCCCTGCACTGCGATGGAGACCCTGGGCTACCCAGCTGCTCCCTGGGTGTTCAGAGTCCAATGTAAGAACCTCACTTCACTTGAGACAGTTAAAGAAGAGCTGTCTGCTGCTCCCTGACAGAAATCTTTCTATTTTACATTTCTCTGGAAAAATCCCCAAAATTGATCAACCAACCAGTTAACCAAAACAACCCCCAGTGAACCAAACAAAACAAATCCCAACCCAAAAGGTGTATCCCTTGCTTGAAGGCAACCAGTTTACAGCTAGCTAGCACAGCTAGAGTTGCCTGGAAATTTGAGGCAACGTGTAGTATGGCTGAGCCCCATTTTCCCACTTTTCTCTCCTGAAAAATCTTAGGGCAGAAGGACAGCCTGGGTAAGTTTTTTCTGACTGGCTGAAGACCATCAAGGCTTTGAGTGAAAATATGAAAATGTAATGCTCCCCAATGGATTTTGCTGATAATTTTAATGTGTTTTGTGACCAATGCCCATCAACTCACTTTTTTTCTCCTCCCACAGAATACAAGGCAATAAGAAACTGAAATTCAGTGCCTGCAGATAACACTTCTGTACTCATATAGGGGGTGAGATCACTGAACTGAAAAAAAATTTTTCAAGAAAATGTTTCTTAATTGACAAACATGTTTTCTAAGTGAGGGAGTTGCCAATGACTTAATAAAATCTGCTGGAATTAGACAAACATAAAAAGCTCTTCCTCCAAAAGCTCTGCAGCCTTACACTTTACACTTCCATGTTGTGCTGTAATATTAAAATAGTATCTGGAAAAACAATCTAAAACTAATCTACAGCCTCAGGGTAGGAACTGTAGTGAGTGCTGACTAGGCAGGTTTATTATATTCTGACAATTTTACACATCTGAATGATTCTACTTCTTTAAATATGTTAAAAAGAAAATGCAGAAAAAAAAATCACCTCCCATTTAAGTATGTTGCATCTGCACAAATACACTGCTCATCTCTGAAACCCTGCTTTTATAAGAGCTTTCTGTACTATGAATACATTTTTTAAAAAAAACCAGAATATAAGGATTTAGTTGACACATCAGAAAGCCAGTGAGAAGAGTAAAAATTCTAATTTTTCTCATCTCTGTTTGTAATGGCTAAGGCAACATTCGGGAACAGCAAGATAATAAAAGGTGCTGAGGAAGAAAGAAAGTACAAATCTAACTGTTGTAAGTTAGACTATTTCTCAATTCTACTAGTAAACTACTGTTCTACTCTGATATATGAATTACACCTATAGACAGCTAATAAAAATCTTACCTTTTTCTCCGATATTTGTCATTGTCACTGAAAAAAAGAAAAAAGGAAATAATAAAATGTTATGTTTAATAGCAAATGATGTTACTCAGTATTTTAACTTCTTTTTTTTCAACCAAAGATGGAAGAGCAATCATCAAACAATACACTTTAAGGTCACACACTAAGAAGCTTTTATGCTGTGTACATTCATCACAAGAATAGGTACACAATATCAACTGCTTATAAGGGTTTTTGGCTCCTCTTCCAGACTCATTTCCTGATAACTAGGACCTCCATCTATCTGAAGCTGCCAAAGTTTAATCCAAAAAAAGCCATCTCTGAAGAGCAGTTATTTCTTCTAAATGTGGTTACACACAGGTTCACTCTTTATTTATGTTCTGTTCTTGAAGTGAAGGTATCAGGCTCCAGAACTGGTTTTAACAGCAATATTTGGTGATACCTTAGATCTTCAAAGCATGAAAACTCAAAGTAGAAAAAAGTTGCACTTCCTTTAAGAAACTGCCCACTGATTACAAGATTTGGGGACAGTAAGAGAGTGAGAAAGGGCAAGTATGTCAGGCATGGAAGGGACCACACAGGTATCACATATCAGTGACCACATTTTCCACTCTTGGTCACATTATTTAAAAGTGACCATCCCACAACAAGTATCTCAGAGAGATCAGAAACTCCCAACTGACCAAAACCTGTCTTTTCACCCAAACTACTCCACCACGCATTTATCCATCCCAGCTAAGCAGCCTACAAGCTGTAGCACTGGTGCCTACAACAGCACAGTAGATATACAGAACTCCCATCCACTCTTGTTCTCCTAATAAAAATGATTGCAAAAGGCTGGTCTTCAAGCACCAGGAACAAGGAACTCCTACAGAAAAGCCAAACAGCTGTCTAACTGGTGGATTAAACTTAGGCTTGGTGGTCGAGTTAAAGCCAGTATTTAAATACACCTGGCACATTGCAAGGGTGGCCCACAGGACCAGTGCTGCTCAACACCTAAACTAATGCTCAGGTTTGCAGATGACACCACCCTGGGGACAGCAGCTGGTATGTGCAGGACTTCCATTCAGAGGGACCATGACAGGCTGGGGGAATGAACCAATTTGTGAGGGCAAAGACAAAGTCCTGCACCTGTAAAGAAGCAAACCCCTGCAAAGACACAGCCTGGGGACTGCTGGGCTGGAGCAGCTCTCTGGAAGAAGCCATGGTGTTGCTGGTGAGCAGCAGAAAGGGCCACCAGCCACAAGGGCTACATCAGCAGGGGCACGGCTGGTCAGTCAAGGGGAGGGTTTATCCCCCTCTGCACAGCATTCATCAGACCACATCCAGAACACTGTGGGGATCTGGGCACCCCCAAAACAAAGAGAAAAGGCCAGGAGGAAGCAACCAAACTGGCAGGGTCTCATCCTCTAAAGACAGGCTGCACAGCCAGGGCTTGTCAGCCTGGAGAAGACATGGTTTTGACAGGGTCCCTCCCAGGACCTCCAGGGAGGCACTGAGGAGCTGGGCTCTTCAGGCTGGTGCAGAGCGGGATGACACGAGCCAGTAAGAGTAAGTTGAAATAAAAGGATCAGATTTGACACAAGGAAAAACATTTCCACCATGAGAACCATCCACAAGTAGGAGCAGCTGTCCAGACGTGTTGCACAGCCTCCACCAGTGAAGTTTTTCAAGATTCAAGCCAATAAAACCCTGAACAACCTGGTGTGACCTCACACCTATCCGTATTTTGATTAGGAGGTTGGACTGGATCCTCTCAAACGTGAATTATTCCACAACTCTGTAATTATAGATTTTAATAGGTGCATTAAAATGGAGATTCGGCTATAGCTCTACCAAAACAAGCATCTACCTTATGTGAGGGAAAACAGTAATCAACTGTGTTTATAAAGCTCAAAAAAGCCCCAGAAAGACACCACGGAACTTGCATAAGCCACTATAAAGTAAACTATATTCTGCCCTCAGTTTTCTGAACTCTTCAGAATTTGATAAGCTGAATATCCATCTAGACAGATGCTAGAGAGAAGCTGAAGGAACACAAATGTACATTTGACTCTGAAGAGCAGACATGCTCCCCTACAATAACACACAAGAATTATAAAATTGTAACAAAACAGTCATCCACCAGATGATTGTTTACAAAACAAAAGACATCTTCAGAGCTGATATGCAATTTAAGAGTGATAGAGTACTCAGATTAAGACAAATTAGCCACTATTCAAATTCTAATTTTCTTTCTCCACTTGGAACGGTCAGCAAAGCGTGCAGAAATTTTGCCAGTATTCTTGGAATAACTACTCTCTGCTAATTAAAAAGTCACAGCCAAGCATATATTGTAGAATCACCAGTTTCAAAACAAAATCTACTTAGCCAACCTTCACAATAATTTGTGGCATTTTTCTCTCCTTACGAGGGAGAAAATTGCTGTGAAAGCAATTTTCATGATTTTTCCACCCCTTATCTTTGGATAAAATGTATTTACTAATGTGTCTGAGATGGCTAAATTTTCCAGAATGCCTATAAGTAAAGGACAGACAAATCCAAATTCAGTAATTTCTACCAGACAGCAAACCTAAAGTTTTTGAAAATTTCTGTCTGCCTCCAGAAGGAAAAGCATTCCTCAGAGTCTACACCTGCACAGAGGACTGTCTTCTCAGCTTTTGCAGTATCTAGCTTGGAACACAAATGCTCCTGACAGTCAGGACCACGAAGACTAAAACACAAGTGCCCAGAGATGTCCAGTTAACCCCAGGAGGGTGAAAAGATGTTTCTGGTTTTGTTTTGTTTTTTCTGATTGTTTTTTTAATATGTGTATCTTGCAATTTTATTTTTTTTTACCACTGAGTATAAATCAAAAGTTATTTCATACACTCCTGAGCTACAGCCACTGTAAGAGCCTAAAGCAGAGAGGAACAAGGCTGAAAAGAGATGCTAGTCCCTTCAAACTTACCATTATTTTTCTCCACACATATTGGAACTGGTGTTTACAAGGAGACTGGCTGCACTGCCCAACAAGATTCCCACAGACAGTGACAGAAATGAACTAAGCAAGATATCCAATAACCTGCATGAAGTGAGGTACCAGACCTTCTGCTTATGCCTTTTTAAATCACTCTAACAAGGCTCCCAGGAGGAGGTACAGTGTGTGGGAAACTAATGGACAAGCATCTACAATACAACAGAGAGGAAAGTTGAAGGTGTGGGGTTATTTTTTGGTTGGCTGGGGTTTTCTTGGTCTGGTTGCTGGCTTTTTTTGCCAGGGGAGGGAGTGGGAGAACATTTTGTTTTTCACCAATGTGGCAGAGCTGACCAACAGGAAAAAAAATGGCTCTTATAAATCAAACTCTCTCTTAAATTTCTCTTAAAATTTAAACTTTCTCCATTGGTTGAATGACCACAATACAAAGACTTCTTAAATTAACTACACGATATTTACCCTAAGATCACATTAAAATCAAACTATTTAAGAGCATGGAAAATAATTTTCTAATATGAAAAAGTCCTCTAATTTTGGATTTGATCAAAGAAATACTTGTTATTTTCCCTGCCTTCTGAATAGCACACAATGTGCTTATTTAAACAAAATTTTGTATTTTCTAGTAGAATAATTTGTGTCAGTATTTCTGTCAGTTTTCTCATTTGTTTCAAGGGGTTACACTCACTGTAGTGAAAAGTAGGTCAGACTGTGCATTCTGTCATTAATAAATATCAGCTGAAATGCTGCAAATGCACTTGCTGATATTGAAATAGCACAGAAATAATACGGGTAAAAACCATTTATGTCTATGATGATTAAAATAAACACAAAGGACATGGCAATCCCAACTGCTAAGCAATTTCTGGGAGAACACAGGGTAAATCCCTTCGGGACCAAAATGGAATGATACTCCTGTATATTCAGAGATGGAAATAATTATACAAACATGACCCGTCTTCAGGAAATCATTAAAAAGTTACAGCTTTGTTTGCCTGAGATACTGCAGGGGCCAATTTCATTAAGAATCACCCTTGCACTGCTAAAGCCTCAGGATGCCATTTACAGTTCAGCACTAGCAGACTGTCACATCATTAGAGCCTCTCTGGTTCATTACGCAGCTCGCAGATGGTGCTCATCGGAATCAGGGACCAGGCTGGGACAGACACAGCATTTCAGCCAATGTAGATGCCAATTTCCTGAGCCAGAAACATTGCTCCCTGCTTGCCCCAAGCCACAAGCAGCCAGAAACGGGAACAGCACGTTCAATAGTCAATGCCACAAAGCAGCCTGCGCTTCCAGAGAACAATTGCAAAGATGACAGAATACTGCGTTTCAAAAGATCGTAAACAGTCCAGGATGGCTTCCATCACCAAATTAGTGTGCTAGGAAGAGAAACCACATCTCCAGGCACCTTGCACACTGGGTCAGACCAAGTGGATTGCCCACTTCTTCAGTTTCCACTCATTTTCTCTAGAAATCTTTATTCTCACTCAACCATGTAAAAACTAGGTAGACATCCATCTCCACATAGCTAGACACATTGCTATCACAAACCCCAAAAGATTTTGAAAGATAAATTTCATATCAAAATGTGCATTGGTTTTGTAATGTTAAATTTTGCTTGACTTCTAAACCCAAAATCAAAGTTTCTGAACTGTAAATGTAATGGCTAGATTTAAAAATAAGGGAAAAATTAAAAAAATAAAATGGGCGAAAGCAATTAATTTTTTAAAGCTGTGATGAAAGAGAATATGCAAAAATTTGCTATTGTATTTTACGTACTTTTTAAAAATATTTAAATCTTTAGAATTGGAAAACAAGATACATCTGATTTAGAGACTCTGCAGCCACATCTATAAATAGCCAGTTCTCTCAAACTTTCATGAAGTTTAACATCTTGGATCTGATTCACAAAACTAAGTACGTATTTTATCTTTATAGCATACTTGAAGCTGTAAAACATTGATCTATAGATGCAGTTTGACTCAGCTCTGTGCACACATAAAAGTGTTTTATAGTTGTGACAAGTGTTCTGTCATTGCCTGCAATAGTCCTTTAGTAAAAATATCAGTGCTTGCAATAAAGCAACTACCTCTCTGCTAGACAGAGCAGTGATCTGCATTGATTCAGTGTGGCAAGGTACCACCAGTGCTTTGTTTCAGAACAAAAGTGACGGAAATATTTCTGGGATATTTAAGGTTGGCATAGGTAGTCGTCAATAACCCATAAATTTGCATTTGATGGTATCTGCAAATGTTTCAGAAGATTCATTTTAACACTGTGCCTATCAAACTGCATCACTGTCCACCTGCCCAGCAGCAAGCTGCTATTTGGCACCTTTGTAGGTAGGGTCACAAAAGCACTGCTTTGTATAGGGTAATGTAAGAACTGCTTTAATCTTTTGTATAGGGTATATAAAAACTGACAAGCTTTCTTCTTTACAAACTTCCCATTTACCTTCCAAGCCACAAAGACAGACTAAAGAATGAAAAGTGTCTGGCCCTACCAAAGTTGTAGACACTTGTGTTGCCAGACACTTATCAACAAAAACTACACCCTAACAGGAACAGCTCTAGAAGTTATGTATCAAGCAGTGTTAAACCTTTACCTGAAAACATAATTTTGTCCAGTAACTGTATCTTCACCACAGACCTTATGTTTTCAACTTCAAGCCATGGTTTACATTTCAAGGCACAAAACCACAGGTAGTACACTGGGCACTACACGGAGAGATAACCAGCCATGCTTAACATACACTTCAATTCTGTTTCAGAGCTGTAGAATGGCAGCTGCCCCTGAAAGTCTGAGAAAGCATCTGAACAAAATTTGGGAAATGCACAGGAGCACTGCTGGCTATAATTCAGAAGCCAATTCTACTTCAGTCACCAGTTTTGAAACTTTTCTCAGAGTAACCACAGATGTCACAAGAGGGAAAAAAAGAAAGGGAAAAAAAAAAAAAAAAGAGGTAGTATTTCCAAAACATGGAATAAAAATGAAAACTTTCTTGGACCAAAGTACTTTTGTACCTGAGCAGTACCTAACGTGCTGACAGGGTGTTTAACCAGTATTTGACATCAGCCAACTGCAATGTTACAATGTACTTGCATTTCTATAGCCAAACCTAAACTCTAAATGGTTACAAGATATAAGCTGCAAGTACCATAAATCCTTTAATCCATCTGGAGAACACACTGAGCAAAGAGTTCAAATCCAGCTGACCAAATACTAGATCTAACTTTTTTTTTCCTTTTTTAGCTTTTCTCCCCCCCCCGCCCCATCAGCTTCTATCTCCTTATTTTCTGCCACTCCTGATGCCCTGATGACACTGTGCCAAGACCACAGGGCATGTATTAATTCTTCCTCTAAACTTTGATGAATTAAGCAGCTTTATATTCTGTTATAATTCCATTCCACTGATGGTTCACAGGGTCAAAAACCTCAATTCAGCACTAATCAATCTGATCCTCCAGCAAAAAATCTTTCATGATCATTAACATCTTTAGCAGCTGGATGTCATTCCATGCTTTCTGTTCCATTCTGAAGGTAGCTGTGGACAGATACCAGTCACATATTCTACACCAAAAATAAAGATGTGACTTATGAGCATTCCTAACAGTACTGTGAATGTCTTGTACCCGCTCTTCAGCTTTGCTGAAGTAATTTATTCTTTTCCAAATCAGGCAAATCACGCACCAGGTGGCAATATTTCCTCTCTTTCCCTTCACTGGAGTAGTCACAAAATGCTTATTGCTCGTTTGTTCCACAGAAAATCTATTTTCCTTCAAAATTACAAATTCAAGCTGCATTTTCTGACAGGATTCCCTGAGAAAGAGCATAATCCTTTGAATTAAAATTAGTGCCATGTAAAAATGGATCAAAACTGAACATCCATTTTCTATTGGATACAGAACATCTACAGGATAACCCTTTCATCAGCTAAGCTGTTCTTTTTACTAAAAAATCTGTCACAACACTGTCAAATTTTTTACATTTTCCTTCTTATATGCACCTCCAAATCATAAACTGGTAGGAAAACAAAGCAAAACAAAAGGATATCAGTATCTGCATTTGTCAAGAACATTTCTGAAAAACAGCTGTCAGAAACTGCAAGTAACTACAGGTTTGCCTTACCTAAAGCATGGAATGGATAACTCCTCCAAGTCCCTTATGGTTCTGCTATCCTGAATTAGAGATGTATCTAAGAAGGGAAATGTAAGAATAATTTTTTTTCTTTGCATGTGAAGTATGCAAAGATTTTAATAAGCACTGAATGTTCATTTTCTTGTTTTCATAGTGAATCCAATGTGTATTTTCTGAGTACAGACACATGGACACAGGTGCTGGGGTTAAGTATTTCATTTGCACTTCATGTTACTGTTGTTCTATGTATCCCAGGTTGAAATTTCAGTAGCTTGAGCTATCAAAGTTCACTGTACTCCCTGTGTGCCACCTCTATTTCCCTATCCTTTTTTAGAGAAAGAAAAAAAAAATCTGTATCCCTCAGGTTCTCACAAACACACTTATTTTTTTTTTTTTTAAGGGAAGGAATACTTAAAGACCCAGTCATTTTAAACACGAAGTTATTCAGGGTGAAAAAAGAAGTACTGCTGCTAGACAGGATTTGTGAAATGACAATATTGGCAAAATCAAGAGAATGGCACTGGATTAGAGGTAAGCAATTTTTAGTCAAGTTGTTGAGTTGTTAAGACCAACTCATATACACATTTAATTTCAGTATTCATTCTACATCCAGAAGAAAGAACCTTTGGTAGTGTTCAACACCTTTCTCCTTGTTAAAGGTTAAAGCTGCATGAACACTTATCTGAATCTACTAAGAGACAGAACTCTAGTTCTAAATACTAGTGCTAAAAACAGTGGATTCATTTTTCTGTTTCTAAAAGCCTTTTTTGTTTCTAAAATGCTACTCAATACTGTAACTACTCAGCTTTAGGTATATAAGGAATCAGGTTAGTAGATTTCTTTAAAAAAAATTGTCCCTCCTATAATGCTCAGATGAAATAAAAAAAAAAACCCAAAACCAAACAACAAATAACCCCTAAAAAAAACCCCAAAAACCTATTCAAAATACTATACTTGAAACACTTTCTCATTACTAAAAGCTCAAACAGACCACTTACATTACAACAGTGCAAAGTCCTTGCTAAGTCCTATGCCACAACGGTTAACACTGTTCCCTGTCAGCCTCAGTGACAGAAAGCTGCAGAAAAAACCCAGCTATATACATTCTCTTTAGCATTCAGTGCTGCAGGAATAAAAGATGCACTGAATAGACAGGCTGGCTTCAAAGCACTGAAATGCTTACAGTCTATTTCTGCCGTTGGCTTTCGTTCCCAAAGTTGTTAGTTATTCCTTCTGTTGTTTACACTAAATATTCATTAGTAAGACAAGACATAAGCTTATTTTATTTTAATATGCCAAAAATGAGGGAAAACATCCAGATATAGATAAAAGATGGAATTACTGGAGATTGTGGATGACTATTATGCTGAATTAAAGAAACTGGTGAGCCAGCTCCAACTGGAAGGTGTGGGCGTGGGTGGGAAACAAACAAACAAACAAATCACCCTTGATGATGTCCATTGAAAGGAATTCAGTAAAAGATGCTTTAGCTGAGACCCAGGATTCCACTTCCTCCCCCTCCCACTGTGGCCTTTTGCTTCGAGGGGTTCTCAAGGGAGCAGTGAAGCACAGTTTACAGTCTGAAGCAAGTTTCAAGCCTGTCCTTTCCTTAAGAGGCACCTGCTTTCAGGTAAGCTAAAACCCAGCCTTCCTCTGTCATACAGTTATGCAGAATAAAAAATACAGTAGAATACTGAAGCAGTAGTGCCCAGAACAAGCCTAGTGTACCTACCACAAAGCTGCATACATTAGTACATTAACTACAGAGTGGCATTTCCCTGGAACATCCTTGCCCTCCTCGTGTCAGCTTACAGCTCTCCTTTCCAGGCTTCAGTCAACTCCCAGAGCCCTGCAGGCAATTCACTTCCTTGTGCTGTGGGCAGACACTTCTCTCTTCCTCTCATGAGGGCACAGCAACTTTATTGAAGAGTGATGTTTAGAACCAACAGATCTGAATGGTGGTAGGGAAGAAGAAAATGCGAAACGCCTAACCTCCAACATAGGAGCTACATCAAGTCTTAATACTGCCCCAAAAAACAGGTGCTACACCTGGTTATCACTTTTTGCTTAATCCCCCAACTGCTCAGCCAAGCATCCACAGGACAATAATCCTATCAGTTCTCTGTATACAATTTAAAAAATCAAAAATTAGGTAATAGACTGCTGAGATTTTCAACACGAACAGCTGAAAACTAAGTACAGCTAACTTACATTCCTGTGTGCCATTATGATGACATTGTTATCAAAACATCAGTATGCCACACATTAGCCTGTGAAAATCAGATTCAATGGTTTTCTACAACAGACACCGTAACAGAACCAAAATCAGAAAAAAAACCCCTCCAAACCAAGGGACGCTGGTGAGCTGGTCATTTAATAAATCTTTCTGTCTCGGCAACTCTAATTGACACAAACGCTTCTAGCACACCCAGCCTCCAGTATGTAATTAACGATCCGCCTGACGCTAAGGATCAGGTGCCAAGGTGCGTGCTCAGGATCACTTCCGAACGTAGTGGCAGGCTGCCGGTGACAAAGAAGGCATCAAGAAGTTGTGACAGCCGGGCATTTTCCAGACGACAGAAGAGTGGCAGAGGGATACTCGCGGATTTCCTGTTACCTATTCCTGCATCCACGTCCGCCCACAAATGGCTCTGTACATGTATGTGTGTGTGTGTGTGTGTGTGTGTACACACACGTGTGTGTACATCTGTGCGTGTGAGCCGAAGGGAAACTCTGCTCAGCCCCCTGCACAGCCAGTCCCGCTTCCCGTGTCCGGGGCTGGGACCGGCCACACTGCGCACTCCACGGAGGCAACTCACGCCTGTCAAAAGCCCCGTGCTCCCGGCTCCCTCCTCGCGTGGAAGTGGAAACCAGGCGCGATGGGTCGCGGGGGATCCCGGCTAGGGCGGATGTCCCTCGCCCGCCCGGGGGGCCGGGGCGCGGGGCTCCGGTCCAGCCCAGCCCAGCCCAGCCCCGGCCCGGGCGTGGCAGCAGCAGCAGCAGCCGAGGGCGGCCCCGGCTCCGCCAAACAACAGAGGCGGCCGCCCGTGCCCGTGCCCCCGGCTGTGCTCCCCCGGCAGGGGCGGCAGCGCCCACCCGCGTCCCG